>NC_141687.1:713396493-713663507 GCF_964263255.1 Lissotriton vulgaris | reverse complement strand
TCAATTCTATTGGATCATGGTGAAGGCTATGTTCATTACTTCGGGTAGACGGAAGACTTGTGTTGGATAGTGTGTTGTTCCAGGGTTTATTAAGGGTCTGGCAGCTACAGAATGAAGGAAATCAAGGCAGCACATTTCCGTAGGCCTGCACTGTAGAAGTGGCTGGTGGTTATGACCTAAGAGAGTCATTGGTATTATTAAACTTGGATATAAATAGATGGAGTTCATTTTCATTAATGTGTGTTTGGTTGAGTGGAGTCTACGGCAACATCTGGATTATTCTTTCAACTTGGAGGAGGAGTCGCACCAAAAACACTCCAATTATGTGGTGTAGGTTGATTCAGATTAGCCTCTCAAATGTACATCTGAAGTATTATATTCGAAATGGTAACCCACTACCAGAGTTTGTGTTCATACGTTTTATGTTTGCTTTAAGGTTCAAATATAGTATTATTGTGCATTTGTACATTGCATTCAATTAACACATGTTCTGTTCCCCTGAAGGTTTCTCAAGACTGAGAGAGAAACACTAAACAAAAACAAGCATTGGCAACTCCAGTTTTTCTCACCTACGCTTGCTGAACCAAAGTGAAGCAAGGAAAGGAGAGTGACAATGAAGTAAATCAATGGTAAACAAAAGGCAGGCTGTAGGCCCCCTAAATAAACAACATCTATCTCAAGCAGCAGCACACGCACTGTCTCAGGTGAGACAGGGTGTTGGGGAGTGGGTGGAGGAAGCAGGCAAACTGTCAAAGAGTCAAAGGTGTCTGCCAAACATACTGATGGGCATAAAACAACCAACAGTGTCCCCAAAACATATGTGCCCGGCCTAAAGGGGAAGCTGCCTTTACCTCGTAGTGTTTACCACGCAAATTATCATCCTAACTCTATCCTTCCTTTGATAGGCAAGGTTCTTGAGTCTTATGTTAACAAACTACTTTTCTCCTATTTGGAGAGTTATCTGCTAGATGCTTCCCATTTGGTCTTTCCATCCTCCCATAGTACTGAAACCACTCTTCTAGCGGTAGTAGACATACTTAGCTTATCTCTGGATGCTGGAAATCCAGCTATGCTGGTACTTCTCAGCCTGTCAGCGGTGTTTGATACCATTTCACGTTCCATCTTGGTTCAATGCCTCTATGAGGTAGGGATCTAGGGCACTGCCCTTAATTGGTTCATAGTTTTTCTTAAAGATTATACTCAAATGATCACCATTGACCCCTTTCAATCTGAAATTCTGTCTCTGGGCAAGGGGATTCCTCGTGGCTCTGCTTTGAGCCCTATGCTTTTTAACATCCATGGTGCTCCCCTTGCTCAGCTAGTCAAGTCCTGTGGTTTTGAAATACTTTCCTATGCAGACTATACCCAATATTCATCTCTTTTGGGAAGGACATTGAGAATGTTAAACATCGTTTTATTGCCTGCATGAGGAAAATTGCCACTTGGATGCCCCTGAACTGTCTTCAGTTGAACAGATAAAAAGCAGAGATTCTACTACTCGGCAAAGTACAGCTCCACTGGACAGATGAATGGTGGCCTGCTAAGCTTGACCCTGCTCCTTCACCCAGAAAATCTGCTAGGAACCTGGTTATTTTTGCTAGGTAAGGTATTAATGAAGGACCAGGTGACATCCATTTGTGGCATGTGTTTCGGGACAGTGCGCATTCTCATGAGGATTTTTCAATGGCTTCTGTGCTAAATTCTCTGAAAAACCCTTTTCCAGTCTTTGATAATAAGCCATCTTGAATATGGAAATGCACTTGTTGTAGCGTCCAATGAGTCCCTGCTATCTAAAGTGGAGGTGGTACAAAATACTGCAGCTCATTTGTTCAACAAATTACCACCTGGCACATCTTCAGTTTCTTTGCTCAAAGCTGTTCATTGGCTCCCAGTAAGGAAAAGAGCACTATTCAATCTACTCTGCCTGACTCACAAACATTGTCAGGCAATGGACCCAAATATCATAACAAGAGCACATCAGTGCAACTATCCGGGGAGCAAATTTTAAGCTCAACATCCTTAAGATAATCAAGCCTTTTCTTCCGCCCCAGGGCATTCAGCCTGCAGTACAATCCCTGGTTATCTCTCGACTGGAATATGGTTTGTTGACATTTGCTGGGCTACCTAAAGCTAGTTTAGTTCAGCTTAGAGCCACTCTAAACGCATCGGCCAGGCTCATCACAGGCTCCAGAAAGCATGGCCACATTTCCCCAGGCCTAATTCAACTAAATTGGCAGTCTATCGAAGCTAGGATACGTTTCAAGATACTCAAGATAGCCTGACGCCTAAAGCTATTCATCACAACACCCTGGTTTACTTGGCTAAAAAGCTTGAACTATCTGGCTCTTGTCGGAACTTAAAAAGTTTGACCTTCCTACTTTTGAAACTTCCCAATTCAAAAAGAAAAGAACTTACAATCATGCTTTTACTGATCTTGCTCTAAGAATTTGGAACGCTCTTCCTCCCGAGAACAGATTCAACCCATCCACTGCATCTTTCAAGAAACATGTCAAATGGCTAATCTTGAGTGTACATCGACAGCACTGACCTTGTTACCTTCTCAAGTCTCCTCTCTTTCCGTTCTTTTTTATATACCGCTTTTTCGAATTATATTATGCTTTTCTGTTCACTTGCTACCTCGTTCTATTGACCCTCTGAAACTTTGCTGGTCCCTCCAGACCGGCTGACTCCCCTGTCCCTTGACCTTGATTGTCCCCCCTCCTTTGTGTGACCGTGTGGTTATTAACTACCTCTTTTGTTCCATTGTGTTGTTTTACTCTTGCTTTCACAAGCTTGTACAGGGCTCTGATACCTGTAAGGCCCTGTTCGCACTTTATAAAACTTTTGAAATTAATATCTACAGGATAAGCCCTTTCCTTATCTTCCTATAAGAAATCTTAGATCAATGAGTCAACTTCTTCTATGCCCCCAGCTTATTGGTACGTCTAGGTATGATGGCTACTGGAACAAGCTTCCCTTGTTCATTTGGGCAAGCACTGATTTTTTGAGGTTTTAAAAAACATCTCAAGGCCTGCCTGTTCTATTGGCTGCTTCTCTATGTGTCTGTTGCCTCAGCGTCAAGATGCCTCTTCAGGGGCGATTTGTTGCACTATATCAAGTATCCATTAGTATAACCTAACATAACCTGTATCATGCAGGTAAGTATTTGTATGTTTACCACACACGACTTTACCTCGCAGGTGAGGTTTTTGTTTTAAATGACATACTTTTTATGTTATTTAAAAAAAGTGATTTTAGGGTTTAGGGCTGGGTAGAGCTAAAAGGAGCTAAGGGTAATTTGAGGGTTCGATGGGTAGAGGTAAAGGAAAGTGAGGGTGACTTGAGGGTTCATGGGTGGGTATAAGTAAAGGGAGATCAGGGTTAATTGAGGGTTGGGTAGAGATAAAGCGAGGTGAGGGTGACTTTAGTGTTCAGGGGTTGCTAGATGAGGGTGACTTAAGGCTTCAGTGCTCGGGTGGGTAGTGATAAATTGAGGTGAGGGTTACTTGAGGGCTCCAGGGTGGGTAGAGGTAAGGGGAGGTAATGGTGCCCTGAGGGCTCCGGGGTGGGGAGAGGTAAAAGGAGGCAAAGCAAATCGAGGGCTCTGGGGTGGATCGAGGTAAACTGTGGTGAGGGTGACTTGAGTGTTCAGGCATGGGTAGAGGTAAAGGGAGGGGAAGGTGCCTGGAGGGTTATGTGGTGGGTAGAGGTAAAGGGAGGTGAGGGTGACTTGAGGATTCAGGGGTGAGCACAGGTAAAATGAGGTGAGAGTGGCTTGATTGGATAGTATGACATGGTAAGGCCTGTCATTGTATACTATACCAAAACGAGGATGAGCTAAAACAAATACACCCGTAGTGAATATTGTAACATCTAACCTTAATAAAATGTAATACATTGTGTTGTTGTGGCTCGAAGAAGACTGGCTAGAGAAAAGTATCTTACTGGAAACTGAAGGTTTGAAAAAACTGAATAGCAGACAACGATAAAGGGGCTTGAAAGAAGCTGAAACAAGCATTTACAATGCAATGGTCTCGTCTTTGTTAAAGTTAGAGCTATTGGCATTGCTCATGACATTATTTTTGTTTTTAAAACATATAAATAAATGGCATTGTCATTTACAATGCCAATAGCTAAATCTCTCGCAAATGCGAGACCTATTGCATTTGCACCCACACACACACAGAGCGCCACACACACACAGCGCCACACACACAGATCACCACTCACACACACAGAGCGCCACACACACACACAGAGCGCCACACACACACAGAGCGCCACACACACACACAGAGCGCCACACACACACAGAGCGCCACACACACACACAGAGCGCCACACACACACACACAGAGCACCACACACACACACAGAGCACCACACACACACAGAGCGCCACACACACACAGAGCGCCACACACACACAGAGCGCCACACACACACACAGAGCGCCACACACACACACACAGAGCGCCACACACAGAGCACCACACACACACAGAGCGCCACACACACACAGAGCGCCACACACACACAGAGCGCCACACACACACAGAGCGCCACACACACACTGAGCGCCACTCACACACACAGTGCCACACAGAGCGCCACACACACACAGAGCGCCACACGCACACACACACCCACACACACAGAGCGCCACGCACACACACAGAGCGCCACGCACACACACAGAGCGCCACGCACACACACAGAGCACCACACACACACACACAGAGCGCCACACACACACACACACAGAGCGCCACACACACACACACAGAGCGCCACACACACACACACAGAGCGCCACACACACACAGAGCGCCACACACACACAGAGCGCCACACACACACAGAGCGCCACACACCCACAGAGCGCCACACACACACACAGCGCCACACACACACAGAGCACCACACACACATACACAGAGCCATACACAGAGCCACACACACATACACAGAGCCACACACACATACACAGAGCCACACACACATACACAGAGCCACACACACATACACAGAGCCACATACACACATACACAGAGCTACACACACATACACAGAGCCACACACACATACACTGAGCCACACACATACTTAGAGCCACACACACATACACAGAGCCCCAGAGCATAATTCCAAGAGCCAGCAAAGGCTCGAAGCATAGGAACCAGGGAAGTCGTCACCCCAGGCAAGCCATGTCTGTGAGGGTGAGTGTGAGAGGGTGAGTGTGAGAAAGGGTGAGTGAGGGTGTGTGAGGGGTGGAGAGGGTGTGAGAGGGTGCGCCATCCGCTCTCGGACCACATTATTACCTCAACAGCCTCCAGCTGCCCCCCGCCCGTGCTGCCTATCTAGCTGGGGCACAACCGCAGGCCCTCGAGCTTGCCAAACACCCCCTGGCCAGACCGGGCAAACATCAATCGCGGGGGGGGGGTGCGCTCCTCTGCAGCCCGCAGCTCACTCCCCCCCCTTGCAACCAGAGGCGGGGAGGAGGGATGAGAGACAAGTGAAAAAAAATATGAAGCCAACCACCCTGGCCGTCAGCTTGGCATCTGAAGCACTTATTCCAAACCTCCGGGAACCTTTTCCCAAGTGCCTCCGGAGTCCAATACGCTAGCCAGCGGGACAGGAAAGCCATCCGCTTAAAATTAGCAGCGTGCAATGATTTATAGCCCAACAAGCTTACGGTTTTCCAATCTTTGCGTGTTAAATTACATTGTGTTAGGCTACTTATTTTATCTAGATGGCGATCTATCATAGCTAATTGTCCATTGCAATGGAGCCTCTTGTACCAATTCCCTATACCGCTGATTTTAGCTTCATACAGAAAGTCGAGAAGTCCACCTATATCTCTTCTTAAAAAGTGGACACTTTGTAAATATTCAAAAAACGTTGGTCGCCAGGGAGTACTTACTCTGGCCAGCACTTCTTGCCACGTGATAATTCTATTCTGAACAACGAAGTGCCTTAACTCCCAAAATCCCAAATTCTCCCAATTTATTATATGGCTGTTTCTAAATGAGCTATGAGGAAATGAGCTACCAAATCGACATCCGCGAGATGTTGAACCTAATTCTCATTGAGATTCGCGAGATAAAGGTGACCCAGCAAGTCGAGATAGCCGCCCTGCACTCCAGGCTGGAAAAATTCAAAGAGTCGATGTCAGGACTCCCTAACAGATTACATGAGGCGGAGGAAAGAATCTCGGCTCTTGAAGATCGTATAAGTCAAGCAAGAGGAGAAGCTAAAGAGGCAGCAAGTAAAAAGAGCCTCCTGGAGAGTAAACTCGAAAATAAGCTGGAGGAACTTGAGAATCATTCCCGAAGATCCAACTTAAGGATAGTGGGGGTTCCTGAGGGCCTTGAAGGTTCAAACACGCTTCAGTGGGTCAACTCTTTTTATCCATCAAAACGGAGGACGAGAGACTCCACAGTGGGAATTCGCCCAGGCCCAACCGTCTGGCCGGGCATGGCCCCGAAGATAGAATCCACGCTGCCCTGGTTTATCTCCGGTCCCGGCGCGGGCAACGAGGTGGGGGGGTAGAGGGGGGCAAATGACCATAATATCTCCTAACTTGGCGGTGACTGGAAAAATTAAATTAGGCAAGAACAAGAGGGAGTGAAGAAGTCGCGAGGAGCCTGATGCGGCCTTCAGAGCATCAAGTCCATCTATGAAAGGGGCGTCGCTGCCGCGTACCTCCACGCCACCGCCCCAGGCTCGGAAGAGATCTCGTCTCCTCTGCGGTGCCACCGCAGCCGTGAAGAGTGCGCCGCCCCATCTGCGCCTCTCAGCTCCCAGGCGCTGCCCGGGGTTGTGAGGGGCCCGGGAGCCAGCGCGGTGCAATTGATGCGCATACGGAAATACTGTAACACCTGGGACCAGATGAGAAATGTCACAAAACCAGGCACTGTTACCAGGAAAGAAATGCCACATCATTCAGCCGCGCTCAGCTATGTAAAGAACCAATGGGAATCAGACAAAGCAGCGACGATCAATAATGAATGCCACCGATTGCAGATGCCACTCCAGCCTGGCACAAACAAGAGGTGAGGAAAGGAATCAAAGGTCGCAACAAAGCCAAGTAGACACAAAAGGACACTCGCACTAAAAAGTTACAGAACTAACTAACAAGGTCTAACATTGACAGACAGCAACAGAGACAGACCACTCAACAACACATGAACAGGCACGCAAAAAAATTACGCAGGGCAACACGTATAACAGAAACAGGTTGGCAAAATAAATAACATGGCAAAACAAAAGATTGCACACACAAGCCCTGATTACGAGTTGCACAGTACGTATGCAAACTCCAGATGCTAAGTTAACGTTTGTTAAAAATAGATGGAGTGTGCCTGACACCACCATGTTTCTCCGAGGTGAAGCAGAAATGCCTCGGAAAAAAAGGCAGCATCATTTTCGGATCCGGGGCATGTTTTGTTTCTCTCCTCTTCCCATTGGCTGGAATGTAAAATTCCAGCCAATGGGAAGAGGAGAGAAAGAACATGAAAAAACACACCCCGAATCCCAAAAAGACGGAGCTTAAACGGACAGATGCCCCTCTCCTCCAATGGCTGGCCTCCGTTTAGGAAGTCAGCCAATGGAGAAATGGGGCGGATTCAAGCCCCACACTCTAAAACATAAGACCTTGTCGGCGAAACTGCGCAAGCGCAGCCCAAGCAGGCCGAGACCTAAAAATTAGATAGAGTGACATAAGAGCATCTAAAAAGAACATACTAAAAGTGCACATTCATAAAAAAAGAACTACAATCCGACCACAAGCAGCTCTGAAGAACACTAACCAAGAAATTAATCAGTAATGGGTCCATGTCCCTGGGAAGACAAAATACAGAGACAAATTGAAGCTGACATGCGCAGACACGTGCTCAGCGATGAAAAGGAAGAAAATAAGAGTAACAATTTAGCCAACTTATGGTAAGTAATGGGTGGGCTAGTACCCGTTTAAGAGAGATATATACACATTTTTTTTTAATTTGAATAAATTGTCACAAATGACAGCACCGGCAGGCCGTCTCAAATGACATCTAAAAAATTAAAACCAAATAAAGAGAAATTTGATGCAAATTATCTTTACTCAATTGGTTGCAAATTAGATGCTAAAATACAATTTTATATTAGTCTTAAAAGCAAGTCATTTTTATGTATGTGTATTTAGTGATACTTACATAGTGTGAAACTAGACAGTTTCACTTGTGCACAAAAACAAGGTAAGAGCCCAGGGAACGATAAGTCATTATTTACTAAAAAGCAGACTAAATCTGCTTGATGAGATGTGTTTTCAGTTCTTCATAAACCTTGCGTCTGAAATTGTGTATGTTCCAGACGATTTTCCAAGGCCTGACTTTTTGGTTCCCAATAAGCACATTCCCAAAAATGTCTTTGTTTAAAAGCAAGTAGGACTGTGTGATCACGTTATAAAATGCTGAAAATTAACCAAGTCCTAAACCTCATGTAAATCACAGTATCCCCATAAGATAAATTTACATACAAGTAATCTCATTGGAACTCATTTTTATAGTAGGGGGTGATGGATGGGGGTGGGGTGGGGGTGGGGGTAACCTGAAAATCTGTTATTAATTTGTCCTTCTGAACATGTCCGACACTCCTGTTACAGATATTCTGACACAGAGCAAGATGCTTATCCTTGTTAGTTAGAGAGAGCATGCATTTAATTCTCTTTTGGTCCATGTGAGCGGATGATTGATGACCTAAGTCTCAATTTTCAGGAGTCCCGGAATGTGATTTGTTTGTTTTAAAATACAGTTATTTAGTTTGCAATCATGTGCAGTATCGGACAATTTGTATTGTTTTGCAGTACTTCTATGCTATTACACATGGTTAACTTGAACTAAGACTTCAAACCTTACCTCAACTCTGCCTACTGCAACAGATATTATCACCCCCAAGCAAACCGGAAGGTTTTGCACTCATTTAAAAAATATATATATGTTTCTTGGATTTACCTACTTGATCTTTCTTTCATTAGGATTAACAGTGTGGCCTTTTTGTTAATAAACGTATTTCTTTTAGTTGCTCTTAAGTCTCTTTGAAGAGTCAACTTTATAGATAGTATGTATATGACTTGGAGTCTATCTAGTTCCAGTAGGAGACATACGTAGCTGTTTAATGTGATAAGTGAAATTTCAGAACCTCCTATTGCATTTTCAGTACTGGGAAGATTCCTATTTTTGGTATGATCTTAAATTAAATGAATATATAAATAACCGAAAGATTATTTATGTCCTTCTAATATTGAATTTCGGTGGGTAGGCGGGGATGAGGGATAGTCACACTTACATAACCTTTTCACAAATGATACCCATATCATGGTTTTATTCAATCATGATTTATACATAATAAAACAACATATTATATAGGTAATGTTCATATTTGGTAAATGCCTATAAAATAAAGGAGAATATTTCATTCTCAGTACTATGGCCGTTAAAGACACTTTAAGTCTAGGAATCCATTTGCTGTCAGTCTTCTAGTTTCATTTCTCTCTTTCCTCATCTGATTAATGAGGAAATGTGTTCAATGCTAACAAATGTTGTTGCTAACGGGATTAATTTGTCATAGTAGAGTGCCATTTAGTATCTGTTGTTTCTTCTTTATTCACACTGTGGTGGTGTTCGATTTTTGTCTTTAATGTCCGCATCGCATGATATAGCCTGCATACATTTCTCATCTCAATAGTGGTAGATGTGTACGTGGATTACATAGCTGATAACACAATTCATGAAGTGTTTTCTTTTATATCTCTTTGGTCTTGAATTGGTTTATTAAAACTGAACTCCTCTGTTGTGTTATTGTCAAAATCACCACTAGAACATTTAATACATGTGGGGAAGCCTTTCAACGGTGGTGACAGCCAATAACGTTTTGATTCCTTTTTCTTAATACATTTTGGAAGGCTAAGAATATCACTTAAAGTGCACCTGTTCTTCTTGGTAACTTTAGGGTTAAATACTTTTTCTGCTTTAATTATTTGCCACTGCTTATTTATGATTTAATACACAAATGTGTATGATCCTCCTTTATACTCAGCCTCAGCCTTACATGCATCTTTTGCAGATTTTTAAGTTTTCACTGTTTACAGTGTACCGTGATTATGAGGTTTATTACCATTGCCAGTAATGTTTTTTCTTTTGTTCATCAAATGCTCACTTCTGATTAACCTGCGCATGCAGTTGAATTTATTGATTTACCCCATATTACAAATGGAAGCATTTTTACAGAAAGTGAATATATATTTATTACAAATGAACCCATAGAAACCACTGTTATATATATCGACTCCACGCTTCCCAAGTGCCTCGTCGCACAAACAGGAACACGGACTCAGAAATACGCTAGTGTCAGATTATATTTTATTTTATAATATAATGGTGGAGCGGTGCATGCCTCAGACACGTTTCGGACACGGGCTGTGTCCTTGCTCATATATATCTGATCTTATATACCAAACTGTGCTGTAATAATTCTTTATTAGTTTGATACTTTTCCTGAGGAATTCATATTGTTTTATTTGGATTTGAATATGTCCTCTTCTTTGATTGAATTGATTCTTTATTTGAACTTATTTAAACATGATATGGTTGTAGCTTATTAGACCAAGTCTTGTTTTAGATTCCTCTTGTTGTTCCTTGAATACAATATGTTTGCTGTAGTTCCATATAATTCTGCTGAATGCACCCAGTGGAATGTTATTGTTATGAATTTTGGTATGACCTTGGAGATATGTTATACTGCACTGCACGCGGTTGCTTTCCTGTGTACTCTTAAGTTTAATTTGCACTTTTTTTTACTTAGAGCTCAGACTAGAAATAAGATCATTATCATATATCATCATGCATCTACACAGAAAGAGAAATAAATGGATTTCCCATCATCCATCTGTGTAGGAAGTGACATCACTTGTTCCCCGCCAAAACTGTTTTTTCAAAAAGAAGCCATTCAAGAGGACACATTTTCAGCTTACATCTGCACAGGAAGTGATATCACTGGGTTTCCCATCATCCATCTGCACAGAAAGGGACATCACAGGATTTCCCATTATTGATATGCACAGGAAGTGACATCACTTGATTTCTCATCATCCATCTGCACAGGAAGTGACCATTCCTCTCTCCTGCCAGGACCTACTTAATGGCTGCTACACCGTGAAAATGCTGCAAGTGTGCCGAAGGCAAACCCGTTTGTGCCTAGACCTCGCCCAGAACCAGGAACCCTGGTCCTCCCCCCACCACGCTGCGACCTTCTGCATCCCGAACCCCGGCTTACGCTCCACACGCTGCTGCCTCACCACACCACACAAGACGGAGGGAGCATTCTCCTGAGCTTCCTGCAAGTTCCTACCCATGTCGCTGGACATCTCCTCAACCCTATTTTCACCAACTTTGACAAAATATGAATTCACAAGCCCACACCAGTTCCCCTTACAGGCCATGCCCTCGTTAATTTCAGCATCCCCATGCTGGTCCAGCACACACACACACCCCCACCACACCAGCTCACTGAAGTGGGAACAGCATCACCGACAAGGCCTAGAATATCGCTCAACACTCACTAACCTGAACACAGCCCCCAAAGCGATCAAATATTTCAGCAATTGGGTAATCTCCTGGATCGACTCCCTGGTCCCTTCAAAAATAGAAATGCAACAAGATCCATGATCCAGGCCATGTGGAACACAGACGAAGTCAGACTGATGAAACGCCACTGCAAACAGGTGGAGCTCAAATGGAGAACCAGCGAGGACAATGCAGACTGGAACACTTTCAAATCCGCCTTAAACGCTACCTCCAAATGATCTGGACCACCAACAGAAGCAAAGAAATCTTAGCCATTGTGAAAGATTTCATCTCCCAATTGGCTGTCTCCAACTCGAGCACACCCTCGCAGGACCTCTGCAACAATCTCTTTCAATTCTTCAGCAACAAAGTCACTGCTATTTACATGCCAGACCTCGCTAACCATCTCCCAATCATATTCAAAGAAACAATGCTAACCTAATGGCCAATCCTAACCCCAGAAGTAACATCTGCTATGATAAAGTCCATACACTTGGGGCGCCTTCAAATACCTTCCTCCAACATGCCTACCCCAAAGGACTGCAACCCATCTGCGACATGTTCACTCCCATTTTGAATGTCTTTACCTCTTGCCCAACCATTCCAGATGCTTGGAAGTACACAATTTTCCTTCCATTGCTGAAGAAACTGTGGACCATTCAACATTCGTCAAATATAGCTTAATCTCCCTGCTACCATTAGCGAAGGTCGTAAAGAAAATCATTAACAGCCACCTCACTGATTACCTCAATGACCACCAACTCCTCCACTCCCCAACACCACTCAGTCTGGTTACAGACTCAGCCATAGCACTGAACCTGCCCTCATCAGCAACAAGGATGACATGTGCATGACTCTGGACAGAATATCCGCAGCAGCCAAGAAGGGAACTCCTTTCCACCTAAACTTGGGAACTATGCAGAGTTCTCTGCTTCCTTTTTTGCATAATTTATGCAGCACACTGATCCTGAAAGGGCATTGACTTGACTTATACCGAGTGCTCCCTTGTATCTGGACAAAGCTAAACCTCTCTGAAGAACTCTCACTAGAGCAAAACACGTGCCAAAGGTTGCTTTTATTCATTCCATGTTGGCTTGGATGATATTTTACCAATCCTAAACCGTAATACTCTGCCTAGAGTGTAGCAAGGCTATTGTCACTTTTTCAGCTAGGCCTGGATGGCACTTTCTAATTCTATGCTTAAAGACTTTATTGTAAAAATTGTAAAATGCTTTGTCACTCTCTAGCTTAGCGTGGTTTGCACTGTGCTAAACCTACCGTTACAAACTTTGCTAAAAAAACACATTTTAGGTGAGCAGATTAAGAGTATTGGTGTAGGGTGCTCCATAGAAAAGAGCTGCTCTCCATTTAAACTTGGGAACTACCCAGAGTACCCTGCTTCCTTTTTTGCATGATTTATGCGGCACCACTCTAAGCCTGAAAGAGTATTGTCTCTATTCATATACATGTGTAATTATGTATGTATGTGTGTGTGTGTGTGTGTGTGTGAGTATATATATATATATATATATATATATATATATATATATGAGGTACGTGGCGCTCCTTAGACAACACACAGCCAATTAGCCGATCAGTGGACACAGGAACCAGCAAGACCCGTAGTTTGGTGCAAATCTTTTTTATTTTAGTTTGTAGCCCAGCACCAGTCCGCCATGACGCGTTTCGGCTAGAGATAGCCTTGATCACATGACAACGTCACGAGGGCTGATCACCCTTTTAAAGTGCAATGTGCCATCACATGGTATTAGAAACAGAAAAAATACTATCAGTGTTTCTAATTTCCAAAGCAGATAATTACGGCATGAATGCCCGTATACTGTTAACATAGTTACACAATAAGCATCATATATTCATGTTACAATTGATGAACATTATGAAACTGTACACAATACACACTAGTTTACTCTCTTAAAATCAATGTTAATACATGAAAATTTACAAGGCTTAGGCAGTGGTAAACTTTTAAAATTCATATAAAAGTTAAAAGGACCTATAAATAGTTATATAAATATTAAAATATAACTAAAATTATATTTGATTTATTAACACTAAAGATCAAGGTATAATATGTTGAAACCCTTAGATCACGATAGTACAATAATGCCCCAGTGGGCGAATCCCAAAGCCAAAGATGTAAACATTGTGTATGTGCAAAATATGCTAGTTGTGCAATATAAGCTGATGGCAAAAAGTGCTACCAAGTGCGTGATATCTAATAAATTAAAATAAATTAAAATTTAAATATAGAAATAACTGTTGGTCATGGAGGGAGAAAGGGATGCAGTGTGTTTAAACAGAATGCATGATCCACAGTTCACAGTTAACAGTTACTGATTTTTTAGGTACATCAACTCAGAATTACAGGAATTGTATCAATGACATGGATGACTGGCTCAACAAAACTTAATTAGATATATTCAGAGATAAGTGTGGCAGTCCTCCCCTGTGTTAAGGCCAAACGGTGTCTTGGTATCTAACAAGATTATATAACGAGTCTCTAGTTTTCTTAAAAGTGACTCCCTATCACCGCCTCTCCTTTGGGGAGGAACACAGTCTATCGCGAAATATCTAAGTAAGGACGCATCCTTTCCGTGCTTACTATCGAAGTGCCTGGCCACTGGATATGTTGCATCTGCATGGGTAATCGCACGCAAATGCTGCAGTATGCGCTTGTGCACCTGCGGCCTGGTGCTGCCAACATATCTAAGGCCACACGGGCACTCCAAAACGTACACAACAAATTCTGATTTACAGTTTAATTTTTGTTGGATTTTAATTGGAAAGGGTGAGAGAGGGGTAGAAACCTCAGTCTTACTGATGCCATGTTTACATGCTTTACAGCTTGAGCATCTTAAAAAGCCTTTACTGTCATTTAGCCATGTTCCTGAAACCACCTCAGGGCTGCTTGATACCAGACTATCTTTCATTGAGTGTGCTTTGCGATAGGTAATGCTAGGATTTTTGCTGATGGAGGATCCAATTACAGGGTCATATGAGACTAAAGACCAATTGTCTTTGATTATCTTATGGATACTTTTGTGTTGTGTATTGTATGCCATAATTAGTCTTGTCTCGCCATCAGTACTAACAGTGACAGAACTAGTTGGTACACTACCTGAGCCCAGGAGTGCAGTTCTATCAATCCTATTAGCTCTATTAGTAGCCTTATCTATCGTGTCTGTTTTGTAGCCACACTCCACAAATCGGGCCCTACATGCTGTTTTTGCCGCGTTCTGCCTGATTAAAGACAGGCAAGCCTTCTTTGCCTTCGGTAATTGCACACCGAACCCTCGCTCACTTGTGCTGACGCCGCCTCCATTGCCGCGTTCTGCCTGATTAAAGACAGGCAAGCCTCCTTCACCCACGATGTTAAGGACCCTGTAATTCCTTGAAGTTTACCAGACACGGCGCCTATCCATCGCCGGCCAACTGGCCCTACTCCGGTTCCATTTTTCCACCAGCATTAGGACACCCCAATCCCCCCTTTTGAGCATTTGGTAACTCCCCTTCACTTCCCTTCGTCCCGGACCACGGTCAGCAACTTTAGGTGTTGCCTGAGGCCCTGAAGAGAATCTCCATAGAAATACAGGAGATTCGAAACGCGTAGGCCCATTTTCTTACTGGTCTGCCAACGGATTTAAGAGTTACAATTTTGTATACATTACTTTGCCATTTGTTGAATATTGTCTATCTTTGGTTTAATGTGATAATATTGTTTGAAATTGTAAAATCTTTGGGAGTTTTCAACACACCCTGCAAATAATGTGTTCATATTAAGGCAGTTCCAGTTCTTCGTTTTCTTTGTTGTAGATAATGTACATATGGTATGTGTGAGAGCAGTTTGCATGCCTCTGAATGTATGGTGAAAGTGATATGATTGTAGTAGTGAATGGTGGTTCGCTTCATATTGATTGCTTTTTCATGTGTCCTTTTTGCATTTTTGGTTTCCTTTAATGTACTGTCTCCAAATGTACAAATGGATTTTATAAAATATCTTTGAATATATAATAAAATTGCGATTAAGAAGCATTCCCTTTTCTGAATTTGATTTTCAGTTAGTGGAGGATTCACTACAGTTCTTATTCATTATTATCAGCACTGGCACCCCCTCTTGTTGTTTGTGCCAGCCGGCATTCCTCCTCACTGCTGCAAATCCTTCTGATACGCAGCATCTCCCCGTAAGGGATGCTGCGTATCAGATGTGCTGGGTGATGGCTTCCAGCATGCAACAGCGTGTTCCCAGCAGTGGGTTTACGATACAGTCTGGTATGTAAGCTGTTATCACAAACGTATAATTCCACATCTAAGAATACAATGGATTCTCTACTCAGGGTGCTAGTGAATTGTATGTTCAAGTTGTTACTGTTCAATTCTTCAATGAAAAGAGTCACCTCTGATTCAGATCCATCCCATATAAAAACCAGGTCGTCTATATATCTTAACCAAAGTTTAACTTTGGTGTCCATGACGGTAGCAAATTGCTTCCTCAGGACCTGCTCCTCCCAGTACCCCATGTGTAGACAGGCGTAACTGGGAGAGAAGCAGGCCCCCATTGCCACCCCCCTGGTCTGTATGAATAACTGATTGGCAAAGAGAAAGATATTATTTTCAAGGCAGATGTTAATCATGTCCAACAACATTTTCGAATGATCACGGAAACACAGGTTTCTTTTCTCCCAAAAATGTTGCACAGCCCTCAAACCATCAATGTGGAATATGCTGGTATACAGCGATGTAACGTCCATAGATACTAGGACATAATTGGGGCACCATTCAAAGTCCTGAATCTTTCTCAACAGATCACTGGTGTCTAATATGAATGAAGGCAGACCCCTCACAAAATCCTGTAGGAAATAATCAATATATCTGCTCATGTTCTCCAGTAAACTATTGCAAGCAGATATTATGGGCCTTCCGGGGGGTTGATTTATACTCTTATGTACTTTAGGGATGAAATATATCACCGGAGTGACCGGGTAGTCTTTTTTCAAAAACTTGTATTCATCCATTGTGATGAGGCCCTTGCTTCTCCAAGCTGATAGTTTGAGGTAGATTTCATTCCTGGAATTTAATGCCTCTTGCATGGAGATGCGACGATAGCACTCTCTATCGTTAAGTTGCTTGTGGGCTTCCTCTAAGTACATTTTGCGTGGCCAAAGGACCACGTTGCCCCCCTTGTCAGATTGTCTTATCACCAGATTCTGGTTTGCTCTCAGTTTTTTGATTAAAATGTGGTATTCCTTACCTCTGTGGTCATATCGTTTGGTTTGATTTGCAGTTCTGATTTGGAGTTCCTTGAGTTGTGTGACAACACGGTCGTGGAAGATATCAATATTGTCTTTAAGCATTAGGGGGCAAAATTTCGATTTTAACCTGAAATTAGTTACACAGGATGTTGGTAATGGTTCACCCCCCAATGCATCTTGACTCTCAGTTGTGGGACCAAATTCCTCTCGATGTAGTTCCAGTAGCTCCTGTGTTAGCGCTGCTCCCAGCACCGTAGAATCACCTTCGCTGCCAGTTAAGTTTATGGTTGGAGCAGTCACTTCACTGATATTGCCAGTATCGACATTGGAGCTGGTGCGTGAAGCAAAGTGTTTCCGTAGCTTCAGCTTGCGAACAAATTTAAAAACATCGATTTTTGTGGTCGCATAGTCAAAGTTTTCCTTTGGACTGTACGAAAGCCCCAACGAGAGTATTGCAGTTTCCTTAGGAGTCAAGTTCACATCCGAAAGATTAATGACCGCTTGCGCGTTGGTTTGGAAAGCCTCTGGGGTAGCTGATACTGTTACTGTGTATATATATCTCATAAGCAAACGTCCCTTGGTTGAGGAGTAGCGGCCAGTCAACTGGTGCAGGCGACGAGTCAAGGACAAGACTCGTGATTTATTGTCTAGCAATTCAGAAAATACACCGCACTCTTCTCGGATGATTAAAGCAGTTTAATCCAGTTTTTTCAGAGCTGGATTAAACTGCTTTAATCATCCGAGAAGAGTGCGGTGTATTTTCTGAATTGCTAGACCATATATATATATATATATATATATATATATATATATATATATATATATATATATATATATATATATATATTGCGTATTCTGTACTGACTGCTCCCTATTGAGTAGGAGGATCACTGATGTCTAGATCTGTTATTTGGTGCTAAGTTTGCAGACCATAATTCAATGTTTAATACTGGCTTAGTTTGGGGAGGCGTGGACAGACTTATCTGTAGCCAGTTGGTGTTGGACTATTTGCTTGGCAGGCGGACGTCCCCCGGCGGTGCTTGCGGATGGAAGAAGCAGCCATTGGGCTTGGCACTGTTATAAAGGATGGTTGAAAATGTAAACAAAATAAACAGTGTTGCTTCGAAGTCCTCTTAGAGCGACAGTCATTGTTGTTCACAATATATCATTCTTCTGCTACTCCCTAGAGTCTGTCCCTCTAATCACTAAATTTGTGTTTCTTTTTACATTAGTATCGCTGCTTCCATCTTTGTTTGACCCGAGATCCTGAGTAACACTCGTGAGCTTACTGAATCAGGTGTGAGTACATGATCTATTTGTGTGCTGGGGGTTTATTGTCTAGAGCAGGGTTCTCCAAAGTCTGTCCTGGAGGGCCGGATCCATGCCAGATTTTTAGCATTTCCCCATTTATATGCATGCAGTTATTTTAAAAATCTAGCATGGATCTGGCCCTCCAGGACCGAATTTGGATAATCCTGCTCCTCAAGCATCAATGGGGTCTATGGGTGCATGATCGGGATAATGATCAGGCCAACCGTAATACTAGCGAACACTTGCATATCGTGCACGGGGATGCTACATTTTTTTCTAGTGCTTGTTGCACTGCTATTCTTCAAATCACTAATTATCCATCTATCTGCACCACAACAATAGAAAAGAGGATTGTGATGTCAAGATATGCGCAGTAGCTGTATTGACCCACTAAGCTATCTTACCACTCGTTAAATGAGTTCAGTCAGACATTGTCGGCTTCAAAGTAGTGGTTTCTCCTTTTTTTTCACAATACGTTCCTGTTTTATGTTTGCATCTCCAATTAATGCAAGAAATTGTGGGTGAATCCTTTTATACAGAAGGTTTAACACGATCCTTTGATCAGAATGTAAGAACTACAGTTGAATAGTATTTCTAACCATGTAACGTTTCCCAAAGACTCATGGTAAGCTCCAGAAGATACATGGAGAGGACTAATTTGAAAATGCTGCTTTTACAATTTATTTGCAAGTGTTCTGCCTCAGCATCCTGTGTGGAGAGATTACAATTTTACTGCTATCAGATCAGCCCGAAGTTGTTCTGTGGCTGCATTTATGTGCTTGGTTTGATGCCCAGCTCAGGGCACCTCTGCAAAGCATGAAGAGCTCTTCTAAAGAATATTAATGGGCTGGGCGACATTTGTCTTTCTTCTTTCTCCATTGTATCTTCCTTCATTATTTTAGAAACAAGGACTTCGTATGCCTGCTCTGGATTCTGAACGATTATTTCCGATCCTTACTATTTACTCTGTGTGGTTGCTATATTTGGTTTAAATTAGGAGTGAGGTCTGGAAATTATGAGTAAAACCCTCCATGTCCAAAAATGTAAAACATGTGGTGACACAGACCAAGCTGGTTGCAAGGGTAATTGTGAGATGAGAATTGAGGTACACAGACATTTGATGTGCATTATACTTGTGTATAGATTAGATGAATTCGTGCTTGACACTTTAAGAGATTCAAAGCGGAAGTGCTCTTCAAAGAGAACACCAACTATAAAATCAACTTTTCCACTAAAATGCCCTCACCGGACTGATCTTATGATGAGGTCCCAACTTAATGGAATAGTCCTTTACACCCAGCTGCCCAACATCGCTATCCACAGGTGTGGATAGTACTTCCCAGACTTTCTTAATTCCCTGAAATTGTAAGGACCTTAATTAGGTGGTGCTGGAGTTGGGTGTGATTGAGCTCTGATGTCACTAGTAATCTGCTGTTCCTCCCAGAAGGCCATGGTCATAGGACAGCCATGTTCTTTACATAGTGATCTAGGCTTTTTGGCCTACCTGTGGCCTTTGTGATTTGCGTTAGAGACTCATGGGCAGGTTTTCTTCCTGCTTTGTCCACCGCAGGCCTAAATTTTGAAGACCATTATTGTTTATGTAACCAGATTTATGCTAATACGTCCAATGACATTAGGTCAGAGGAAATTCGTTATTATTCATGTAGGGAGGAAGAGCTAGGATGGTGGTATTATATGCTGCATTATGATTTGATACTATCTTGATACATTTTCTCACTCTATGCAACTATGCCATTCCCATTGTTTGCTATGGAGAAATTGTATATAAAAAGATGTATTTTGTGGGTTGAGCCAGATCTTTTTGAACTTATTGCTGGAATCTCTAGAGATGCTGCCTGATTTTTCTATTGATGTGCTACATATTCTGGACTTAAATATTCTCCTGATTTTATGGAACACATTTCCTCATCTTTTCTTCAGGACAACACTGACCCCGCTGTATGTGCTTTATTTCTTACAAGCCTGATTATTAGAAACTGTGCCAACACGCTCTAATAGGGGACACTGCAATGCTTGCATTTCAGGGGGAAATAACACCATCCATGCTGCCTCTGGCAGCACAAAGCTTTTGTTTATCTGTGAGGTGACTCCCCTGAGCTTTCATTGCTACTTGTTGCATTAGCAAATGGCATTTGGTGGCACTTTCCGGGCCTCTTCATCAGATGTTGCATTAGACCTCAATGCTTTGTGTTTTACCCCGTTCAAGTCCTGAGAGGTGAGGTGGATTTGGAGTGAAATACATTTTCTCCACCCAACCATTAAAGGTTCACTTCCGATAGCTTCTTCAGATAAGGGTGTGAGGAACCCTTAGCCTCAGAAATCTGCAGCTGCCTCCTTTAGAAAAGTGTTGTTACATCCCACTGGTAGGATAGTGGTTGTGCTGAGAAGATCATGTCCTCTGAAACATCCATTTCACTGAGTTCATTAAAACACGGCTTCTGACATTTAACCGTTTTGTTCACTGTGCATAGAGTTCTTGCTCCATCCTAATCACAACTTTGCGCAATGCTTCTTATGGCCGTTCCTAGTATAAAGGACATAGAAAGGCAGGCTATTATACTAGTAAATTAAGCACCACATGGGAGACAAGTTTTGATATATTGAGGGGTATTGGGCAGTGGCGGGCGGTAATTTTAGCAGGGAGGGGGCATACTTGATGTACACTTGCCTGCGCATTTAGCGCATGTCTAGCTCCTCGCGGCCTAACCTGAAAAAGAGTGTCTGTCATGCTGCCCTTTGTTCAGCCTGACACTCTTCTTGTTGGGGGGCGGGTGGGGAGAGGTGGGCATGTGCACCCTTCTCCCGTACGGACTGCCACGGCTGATATTGGTTATTGATTACAAGGGGAGTCCTTCTCCTAGCCCTGCTTGAGTGAGCTGCAGCATCTGACACCTTTGAACAGAACATTCTCCTTGACACATAAAAAACCTACTGGGTACAGAAAACCTAGTCCTAAAATGGTTTACTTCTTAGCTCTCAAAATGGAAAAACACAAGGGGTGCTACTGCTACCCTCCTGTTCCCACTCTTTACGATGTCCCTCAGACTCCAGTTTAACTCCTATTCTGTTCAATATCTATTAAGGACTAAATAAACAAAGAGAGGAGTACCACCATAGAGATTCAAGAGAATTCCTAATGGGGTGGGTGACTGACAAAAGGAAAGAATTTATCCTTTTGTTAAAAACCCCTCACTCACCAGCCTAGTGGTGACATGCTTCATCATTGGGGTCCACCCTGGCGGCCTAGCGTCACCAGGGAGTGCTACAACACCTGGAATACAGAGGAGCAGGTTGTGAGTGTAAGTGCAAAAAAAGTATGTTAAAATTGTCCTGGTTTAACTTAATGGGGAGATACATTTTATTTACAAGTAACTGGACAATATTAAAAAAGGGTGGCGAGATACTATGAGGGTAGTTACGGCCAAAAGTATCTCTGTATGTGTACTGGTCTACATGTTTCTACCTAAGATGGAATGTACCAGGTATTCGTCAGGACCAAAAAACAAGGAAGTGGACGGTCTGTGTCCCCTAAAAGGCACACCCAGTCCTAGTTCCTTGTGACCAAGTTAGCCAAACTCGCTAATGGTGAAAAACTCTAACCGCAATGGGCGAGTAAGTGAAGAAAAAATCAAAAAGACCTGTAGGAAGGAAAGAGAGAAACGAACATCCATCAGACGTGATCAATATTACATGCCTGTTACGTTGTGCAGTGTCGTGTCTGTGTCATCATGCTTCATGCCACTCTCATTAGGAAATTGTGTTGGTATCAGGGGTGATATAGTTGTGTTGTTCTTGGGCCCACTGGGGGCATTCTGTTTTGCCAAATCACGCATACTTATCAAAAGGTGTCTCTCCACCCTTTTTTAATATTGTCCAGTTACTTGTAAATAAAATTTATCTCCCCACTAAGTTAAACCAGGACAATTTTAACATAATTTTTCTGCACTTACACTCACAACCTGCTCCACTGTATTCCAGGTGTTGTAGCACTCCCTGGTGACGCTAGGCCGCCAGGGTGGACCCCAATGATGAAGCATGTCACCACTAGGCTGGTGAGTGAGGGGTTTTTAACAAAAGGATAAATTCTTTCCTTTTGTCAGTCACCCACCCCATTAGGAATTCTCTTGAATCTCTATGGTGGTACTCCTCTCTTTGTTTATTTAGTCCTTCTTCAGGGGAACAAGAGTACTCTCTGTTCACTTTAGGTGAACACGAACCCTTGCTCTCCCTTTTGTTAGTATTTATACAATATCTATTAAACCCATGGATGAGCTCTGTAACTACCTAGACATAAGCTGCTATCAGTACACAGATCCCTCGCAGCTATTCCTCAGAGGGAACCCTCTCAAGGATGCTCTATTATTCACATTCATAAATGAAATCAAAGATTGGATGTCTCGACACAAGCTTACTCTCAATCAAAATGACTGAATTCCTATTGCTATTTTTATCATAGAATTGCACTCTGACTTAATATAGGTTTACCTTCCTCTCACCCTTAGCAATTTCAAAAATTGTCAATGATTGTCAAAAAAACGAAATCTCTTGGTTTCATTCTTGACACATTTTTCACTTCGAAGAGCACATCAAAAACGCAGTAAGAGTGGTCCAGTGCCAACTTACTATGAGCAAGCTACTGAAGCCCTGCAAACCAAGAAGTGACTTTAAACTAACGAAGACAAATGCCTTGCTAAAACATTGTTTCACTGTTTCCATACATTTCTCCATCACGTTTCTTATTCTTTCAGTGTTGCATCAAATGATTGTCTGCTGTTAGGCGACCCAAACCCGTCTTTTTTTTAATCATGTGCTTATCTTACCATCCTGCGTTCTGGCAATCCTGATATGCGCTCCGCCACTCCCTACCATCCCATCCCTTTGATTCATAAATTGTCTTTCTGCATAATTTTTATTGTACCGCATAGTACTTATTCTGTACGTCGTTGTTTCTGTACGTTTTTTTTTGCGATCGCTTCCTCAGATGCCGTAGTTAAACAATGTACATCAAAGACCTGCTGTAGAGTGCTGCGACAGTGCAGAGGCCTGGTATGCTTACGTTAAACGCTATTCAGGTGAGATCCCTGCATGTGTCGGTGGGTTTCTATGTGCTGCTACGTGTCACATGTAAAACATTGTTTTAGTTGGTGGAGTAGTCATTATAAGTATGAACTGCACAGAGCAGTGATCCATGGATCCATGTATTTTTCCTCCCTGCCCCTCTAATTATTATTGCTAGATGTCTACATTATTATATTAGGTAGGTGTTTTGATGCACCATCTTGTTATTGCTTGCATATGTATTTAGATTTGTAAATTGTACAATTTACAGTAAGGTTTGTACCATCCAAATAAGATATGAATGATTTGAAAACCCGCTATTGCAACATGGCAGGCAGGCCCACCCGAAGAGCAGTAGTCTTGCACAATGTATGGCAGCTGCCCTTGGGAACCTTTGTATGAAATTTGTCTCTCTTTACAATAGTTGTCATAAAACCACCATGTAAAAAATCATTCTGTTAGGAGTATCCTTAGTCCTGCCCTTGTGCCACAGTTCTGCTTAGCAGGAAGGCCACAGAGCAGCAGTGTGCTTAGAACAGGTTTACAAGGAAGCGCTTTATTGGCCACAGAGACCCACCCTGTCTCGGCCTGAAGTAACCCTCCGCCCGCAAGGCAGTCAGATCCTCGGTCAGCCAAGGGACATGCCTAAGAGCCTGGGCGGGGCTGGCAGGTATTATGAAATACTCCGCCTCCCTTTCAAAATCTGATCAACTCAGTTGTAGTTCACATTGGGTAAATAATCCAATTTATAACGAGCATGCACACATAACATTCTGGAGGCAAGTCTCACTCCGCTTAGTAGACAAGAAAAGGAAGAATGTGTGTGTTGGGTAATTTGTTAACCGGATTGTTCTGCCCATGGTAACAATGCTAAATGCAACCTGAGCAAATCCGAGTACGCCCATTTTGAATCTGGTTTACGAGGTTTTTGTAAGTCTGGTATTGTGGATCCAGGTTTACTTTTTTTTTTTCTTCAAACCACCTCATTTTTTTTAGTATGTGTTTTATCTGGTTGGATGCCAAAATATTATATGCAGACATATTGACAGACAAAAATACTGTATTAAAAATATTGTCTAACTGGATGCAGATTTCTGTTAATAACTACAATGGTGTGATATTTTGTAGACTATATGTGGAAGGCAATATTTATGATTGATAATGTTCAGACAATGATAATCTGATACCGCACCATAGTACCCCCATTACTTATAGTAGGGCTTAACAGGTACATGCCATCATGAGCTTTCCGAGCAAGCTCCTGGATTTAACTTGGTTCTTTATTTTGGCTTGCCTCTGAGCCACATGTACAAAAATGTCATTGAATGTGCTTCAGTCATATTTCCTGCATGTGTGCATTTTAGGAGTGTGTTGAATGTGCAGCCCATGTTGCATGAAGCCAGTTACCAAAACTACACATTTCCGTTATGTACAAATAGCAATTTCTGGCTTACTCTGCAGGTTTGTGCACATTGTATACCTATACTGAAGTCTTCAAAGGCTTATTCGTCTTCAACATTAAAAATGTAATGTAGGAATGTAACCACCTTCATTGTGCTCCCTTTCCTTGTGTAACCTCATTTGTTGGTCACCAGCAGGGTAGATAGCTTTAGTGCAGCAACCTTTGGTTTGCACAAGAGTTGGTTGCATTACATGAGCTTTGTCAGTAGTAAGGGAGTGTTGGAGTATTCCAATTCATTTTGGACGCCATTAAATAAATTCCCTTTCACCCAGGAGCAGTGATCAAGTTTGTCTACAGTCTTCAATTACAGACCTTTAAGATATACTTATCGGGGAGGTTAAGGTGTTTTCCTTCTTCAAATGCTTATCTACTGTTTAGGATGTTGCACTGTTACATTTTTTATTATTTCCACTTTATATAAAAGCATTTATACAAAATATTGTTGAGTTCAAAAATATATATGTACTGGAAGAAGAGGTCCAGATGAAACAAAACTTATCTATCTGCGGTATCCTTGTAGACCTTGTAATGAGGGCCTAAGTGTTTTCTTGAAGGCGTTAAGAAATGTTTCCCTAAAAAGCCATATATTTGACAGTGTCTTATCTTGAGACAACCTGTTGTGTTTAGGAAAGTATACTTTAAATTAGTCCTAAACCTGAGGTCATTTGGAAAGTCAAAGTTGAGGTAGCCGTTCAGGGTATTATAGAAATGTGGTATTGGGGTTGACTAATCATTAAGTTGATTATGAGCTAGTTCAAAGTCTGGTGTGATTGAAAGTATGTGCCTGGTTAGTGTATTGCCTGGTGTGACTGGGAGAGTACTTATTGTGTCAGTCAAAATCTTACTGTGATCAGAAGAGGTAGCTGTTGGGTAATTAGAAGCAGGGAGTGAATGACATATGTGTTTTGCAGTAGAAAACCTTGGATGTTTGGGAGAGTATATATTGGGGTAGCCTAGATTCTTGGATGATGATTGGGGGAGTATGTATTAAAAGTAGTAAAAAGTATTGGGTAATTAGAAGCGTACATATTAGAGTAGTCTAAAGCCTTAGTTGATTGGGAGATTAGGTATTTGGGTAGTCTAAATCCTAATGTGATTAGGATCATATATATGGGGGTAGTCTAAAGCCTGTGATGATTAGGGGAGTAGGTTTTGGAGTAGGCATAAATTTGAGGTGATTGGGAGAGAAACCGCTTGGGGTGATTATGAGAGTATGTATTGGGATAGTCTAAAGCTTTGGGTTGGGAGAGTATGTGTTTGGGTAGTGCAGTGCATCTGGGGATTTGAATAGTAGTCGAGTCTGCTAACCTAGACATCTTGTTTACTATATTGATGATCATCTCGCAAGCTTGAGTGTGACCTATTTGGTCACCATAAAATGATGATGCTGATGCATATCTGATGCTCCTGTAACCATGGACAAGATCACAAAGGGAATGACATGATGACGCAAAACACGATTCTGTGTGATGAGCATAAAAACTTTGACTTGTGTTCTTTTTCCGTTCAAAGTGTTAATTGATCTGCACAGCAAACATTTGTTGCATGATGATTGTCTCGATGATGGGGTAATGACTTGTGCCGTTTAGGCAGAGTTGCTTCCTTTTTTTGTTCTACGAGATCCGAATAAATATGAGGATATATTTGTGTAGCACACATAGATCAGACTTATCTCAGTAATTATTCTATTTCCTTATTTATCGTGCTCGGTTAAAGTAGCAAATAATAGATCCTAATGAAAGTAAATTATGGCAATCCCTCCTGGTGTCAACATCTGACTTTTTCACTATTGCTTTTTATAATCCAACATCTATTAAAGCTCCGAAGGGGACTGATGTCAAAGGGCAGTGATAAAATGGGAACTGAAAAGATTGAAGTCACCTGGAAGAAACTTAATGGACAAATCTTGGAAGGAACTCTTCTCACTGTTTACCATGTCAAAATATGCCTTGTCCTGCAGTAAGGAAGCTCCATGGCTTGGCCGCATCCTTTCGAAACTTATCTAAGTCAAAGGCTGTAATAAGTATCCGCAATATCTTAAAAACACAATTCTCCAACCTTCCTTTTGCCCAGAGCCCTGGAAAATGTTCATCCAGCAGGACAATCCGTCCTTTTTGACACTTTGAAACATGCACAACCCTATTTAACGAAACTGTCAAACCACAGGGAGGGGAGACTACTTTAATGAGTGGGCTCTCTCACTGAGGACTCGGGAGAAAAGAAAACTAGTCTCTTTTGTAGCCTGCGACTGTGGCTTAACGGAGGATCCACCTCATTTTTTGCTGAAATGTGCTTTTTATGGCACAACCAGAGCAAATAAAATCAAGTGGCTAGAGAAGAGCTTGAGACTGACAAAGGGTCAATTGTATACTTGTTCTATGACAACTCTGAAGCCACAACGACAGACTTGGGCTAATACTTAGTAATAAGTTTCGCTTAAGAGAAAAGAACCAGGCAAATAGAGTGTCAAATTAAATTCTTCTACTTACGTCTAAAGTAAAAAATACATTCACTTTAAAAATTATTCTGTTCTTTTTTTATTTCAAGTTGTTTTTATTGAAATTCTCATTGACGCATGTCATTTAAAACTTTCTGTGCTAAAGATATTTCTGCGGAAAGCACTTGTAAATAAACTTTAAACTTCACTTAAAATATTTTCGAGTGATGAATGCAGGCTTATGTTCAGACCATCAGTCTTCCTTGAATAACATAAGCCAATCTTACTGTTGTGAGCTCACAAGGCTCTGTCTAGTGTTCCTTCCAGGGCAAAGTCCAACTCGCAATGCTGATACCAGGGATCTATTCTGAGCTGATTTCCTTATTCTACTCCAAGTGACTTTAAGCTAACATCATGTGGGGAGCTAATGGGTGACCATGAAATGTTTTCCTACTTGAACTTTGAATTTATTATTCTTCTGAGGAGATGTTGTTTATTCAACACTAACATGTACTACGGAGTTTTCCAGATAGACGTCAAATTATGGAATCGCTTTACAAATGTCTGCAAACTACGCACAGCCAATTAAATGTGCAGAATGGATGAATGAAAATACCAGAACTGTATAAAAGCGTCTCGGTACCATACTAATAGTAAAATATGCTATGCAAGTGCTGATAATGTGACATCAAAATATAGCATTTGGCATGTAATATATGACTTATATCATGTGCAGGATGTATCGGGTGCCAGAGAGAGTAGGTGGAACTTGTATGTATGAATGAGTGACCTCTAGTATAGAATTCTCTCTTGCCATGAAAGCCTATTCCAGACAGGCTTCTCTCTGACTATGCCTCTAAATACAGTCTGGCCCGCCCCTCCTTTAAGGCCACTGGAATCAGCTGCCTTATGGCGCGGTAAATAGTGCACCATATTTTAACAGCCATAAAAAGGCTTTGTTTCTAAGAAACGGGAAAACGTCTTACTGCATAGTTCTCTGAAAATCCTTGCATAGTCGCTAATTACTAGGATGCTTTACGATTCCCTCCAATTTATCAGAGATCGGATTTTCCATCCGTTTGCACATAGTGTACTTTCCGGAGACTGCTTTTGACTGATACACATTACTCGCCTTAAAACAATAGGTCAACAAGGGACTGACTTATGCAGTCCTATTCCTGATAACTAGTTGTGTTCCAGGTTAGGTAGGCACATGGCAAGGCCTGCAGGCCAAGGAACAAGGGTATATCAGTGATGGTGAAAGCAGTCCTGAGATGTTTGGGCATGGTAGGTTTCTTGGGACTGTGAAGTATCAGTGGAAATTTGCTGTCAAAAGCGGCTTGTGGCTGTGGTTTGGCTGTCTCTTACCCATGCAAGAATGACACACGGGTGGTGGTGTGAATGTGCCCGGGTATTGAGGCACTGTTATGACCCCTTGGCACGATTTGATTGTGGTGGTATTCCAAATGAAAGAAGAGACTAAAACCCCATTAATATGTATCTCGCCTGCCTTGAACATCAGCTAACAATACCCTGTCCCATGCATATTGTGGGGAGTGTGCATGTTTTGCTTCCTTCTCATCCAAGTGTGGTGATATTTAAGCTGAGGTTGCACTTAGATATCAACATATGCACGAGACGTCTCAGTAATTGGCTGGAACCCAAATTCTCCACCGCCCAGGGCCATATGGTCAGTTAGATAAACCTCTGGTGTTTGCAGCAGGTGGGTCTGACAAGCGCCCGCTGGCAGTTTACACAGTAGCATGCTGCCAGGGGGACTCAACATTCAAGGAAAGGTGTTGCTGCTTATATATTTTGAAATGGGAAACTATCTTTCTTCCATTTGCAGATTCAGATATTACACTTTTTTACACGTTCTAAACATGCATAGATGCAAACCTGTGAGTTCAAACAGTCTATGAATATGGGTAAGAAAATTAGAATGGTGGGCTCCATTTCATGCAGTGGGGTGTCCGCAGCTAGAAACCCAGCTATTAGCCTTCTACCATCAACATTTAAGTGCCCTAAGATATAGATTCTCTCTAGGAACTATGGAGATGTGCAGTGGAGGGAGCCATAGGCGGTTGTGGGTGATAGTGGTTGCTTTCTCCTGCAGCTTCAGCCGGCTTCTCTTTTGCAAACTCACCGTCAAATGTGTCCATTGAGCTACAGTTGATATGGAGACTCTGCACACAGCTTTTTGTTTCCCTGACAGCAGCTGACCTTAACTGCCATTAACCGAAAGCCAAACTCGTGGATATCGGAAAGCTACTGGAGTGGGCATTTAATACTTCCCACTGCAAAAGGCCACAATAAGGAAATCATGCCACATGTACTCAGCACAGTCATATTTTCTGACAGCTAAGAGTATTGCTAAACAGATATCAGTGTTCTATAATTGAAAGTCTAGAGTTCAACATGTCATGCTAGGAATTGGTTTCCTTCACAACCCCCTAGAAAAGATCTCAAGTTGGAAGACCGCCACCGATTACTGGATTTTCAGACCCAACATCCTTACCTATTCCAATATCTTTTACTCTCACGTCCATACTCCTCTGTTGCAAAACACTTTGTATTGCTGTTTAATCCTAGTATGCTTCTAGAATTATTCATCTGTACCACAGACACATGCAGCTCTCAGCATTGAAAAAGATTCACGCTCACCACCTCCAGTTCCACGTGGACAATCCGTTTGTTACCACCCTTGATGTGAGCAGCTTTGATCATTGCAGCATCCCGCTTGCGGTTCTCCCTTCTCCTTCTGCCTGGTTTGTTTTTCAGTAGGTGCATTTTATGACCACATACACCACCAACCCATATTCCTTTACATGTGATGTCCAAATTGTATGAACCAACATGTGCGCTACGTGCAGACTTCTCAGTTTGTGTTTCAAGGCTATTTCCACCCAATATTGCCCTTGTTCTACAGGATCACTGCGTTCTGCCAATCTCAGTCTTCTGGCTGTACCCAGGCCCCCTGTGCTCCAACCCTCTTCCAGCAAAGGGGGTTAGGAATAAACTAAATAGCTTCATCAATCAGTGCTAAAGTTTCTGTGCGACAGTAGCACAGCCCAAAGCAAGATTTCCTACAAAGACCGCCAGTTCATATGGTGCAACATGATACTGGACACAAATCTGCACTGATACTAAATGACACCAGCCATTAAACTGACGTTTATGTGCAACTACACTTTGTTGATGTTCGTGTACTGTTGTGTTTTAATGATATACACAACATTCATTTCCTCTGTAGACGGTAAGGTATTTACGTCTGGTAGAAAAGTGGACATTTACGTGTAGGTCTGTAAAGTCGGGGCTGCCCAAACGGCAGTCCTCTTTAGGACATCAGAGGTACGTGTATCGCCTTGCATACCATTTATGAGCTTAGAATGTACTAGGTAACCTCAAGGTCACTTCATAGGTCAAGGTCTTTACAGAACCAATGGCAGCACCTACGTCTTGCAGTCTAGAATGAGGTGGACAAGCCTAGGTCTACATAAGCGTTTGTACTCCTCATCAGCTTTTTGAGGTTCTCGGGCTCTGCCATCTTAGACGGCTCCCGAGTCAAATAGATGGTTGCAGCTCTTTGATATGGAGAAAAGTAAGAGAGTGTTGTAAGCCTCTGCTGAGCATTGAGCTACAGACAGGTGATTTAAAAATCTTGCTATGCAAAACCTCCATCGTGAGGATTTTTGTAAATTGTAAAGATTTCTGTTCTAAAGATGTTGGCAGTTGCCTGCTTTTAAGCATGCACCCACCACCGAGCTGTAATGTGGGCCTCGCTTTCAGTGATTTTGATACCTCTTTTAAGGAGATGCTTTTTGTTTTTGGTCATGAACAAATCTGGCTAGTTCTCTGCTTGAAATTTAAAAGTCCATAAAACTATCCCTCTGCAATTTGGCTTCATTTTTCATCTTTTTACAAGCCATTGAGTACTTGCTTCTATATTCCACTTCTTGAGAAGTCGTCAAAGTGCAATGCAAGCATTACTGCCTTGCTGCGGGAAAGAAGCAAGATGGCGGCCGCTACTGCTGCCGAGTGAGGAGCTGTGGCGTTCTCCTGGTGCCCGACTGACCTGATTTGGCTGTGACCGTTGGCGGGTCTCCTGCTGCTGCTGCTGCTTTGAGTCGATTGCAGCTGGGTCTTTCATTTTTGGCTGAACTGCTGAGCTGCGGTATTGTGGGCGGCATTATGAACTTTGCTGAAGCCTCTTTTGCTGTCTGAGGCTGCGAGGCTGTGTGGCTGCTGTGCCGCGGTCGGAGACGCGAGCTGAGAGAGAGGCGGTGAGAGAGGCGGGAGCGCCTGGGCCTCTGGCTTCCCTGTTGCCGCTGCCGAGTTGGATTTTGGCGCTTCGGGCTCTCCCAGGCTTCTGTGGTTGGTGTGAGGGCGTGGATTCACTTTGTGCCGTGGTCGGAGATGCGAGCTACGGTGCCTTGGGGAGAGTCGGGGAGCTGGCTGAAGTTCTCCGTGGATGTTTGGATTTGTGCTCTGAGGTTGAATACCGCGATTGTAAGCGTTAACAGCAGCACAAGCAGTGATGTTTGGGAAGAAAGCAATAACGCTTGGAGGCTGCGAGGCAGTGAGACGATAGACACAGGAACTTTCAGTTTTGGTGTATTGCAGTGTTGCGGGTGAAGGTGAGAGCTCTATGAATATTTCTTGACGGAGCTGTGTGAACTGGCTAAAAAGAGTCAATAAATCAAGGAGACTGAAAGCCTTTGTTACATATATTGCAACTTTGTGTCTGGGTTAACAAGCAGTAACCACTAGTTCTGTAGGCTATTTGGAAAATATAGCAAGACAACAAAACCCTTAAGCCTCAAGTTAAACGCTCTGTCACCGTTATAAACTGTCCTTTCTGTTATTCTATAAGGTTAGCTAACCTGCTGGAATTAGTATAAGGATTTCTGTCATAGAAAGACATCTTCTAGCCTCTGAACGATTTAAGGAACAGCAATGGCCCCCAAAGGTAGGGGTGTAAAAAAAACTGTCACTAATTCAGCTAATCCGTTAAACACCACGCCAAGAGCTGCGGAAAAAACTGCAGAAAAAACTGCGGAAAAACTTACAATAGCACCAACGCCAGCAACACAAACAGACACCCGAAACCGTCAACAAAATGGGACTATTAAAGAACCTGTAATACCTGAGCTATTCAGGAAAAAAACACAGCTAATTCCTCTAAGAGTAACACTAATGAGCAGACATCATTTAATGCTTCATTTGACGCTACTTCTAAAAATCACGACGCAATTCATTCAAATGAACCCTCTTTAAACTTAACTTTACCAACAGCTGGAGATGGAGCTGGAGTAGTAGAGGGAGTGGGTGATGGTGATCTAGCTGAACTTTGTCAAGCTGTAGAGGAAGTTAGAGTTTCACCTGAACAGCCTTTGAACGACGCAGACTCCATTGGATCAGGGGGTCAATTCTTCTCCATGTCTGATGTGTCGATAACATCTGATGGGGAACTTGATGAGGAATTACACAATGAGGATCATCAAACTGTAAAAGACTGGGCCGATGACTGTAATCAAATTTCTGAAGAAGACCTACTTGGCTCTGATTTTCTGCTGAATGAAGGAGCTCCTAATACTGTTCGTAGGGCTGTAGAGGTCAGAAATCCCCTCACAGGTGAAAATTTAGGGGCTATAAATCAACCACAGTGGGAAGGGGCTGGTTTGGCCTCGGAAACTGATGCTGAATCTCCAGAGCTATTGGAGGGAGATGAAGAGATTACATTAAAGTCAATATACAAATTACAGACATCCATGTATAAACTGATCATGGCTCACAGAGAAGAAACTAAAGCGGAAGGGCTTCGTACTCAAGGAGCAGTACGTAAGCTACAGAATGTTGTTCGCCGTGTGGCTAAGTCTAGTACTGAAACCAATTTAAGAGTACAGGAGACTGAAGCCCGCATATCTGCTGTGGAAGATGAATTATCCTCACAAAAAACCTCAATCAAGGATCTGGACAGTACTAGACAAGACATTGACTGGAAATTGACCGATTTGGAAAATCGCGCACAACGTAATAACTTATGTATTTTGGGAGTGGCTGAACAGTCAGAGGGAAAGGATGTTCGACGGTTTGTCGTAGAGATGCTCTCAGATGCCTTTCAAGATCTTAAGGGATTGGACTGAGGATAAGGAAATTATAAGAGCTCATCGTTTTCCCTTTAATCAAAAACGTGATCGGGGGGAGGAAAAAAAAACCCAAGAGCTATTCTTATATGTTTACAATTTTTATTTTTTTTATTTTTTTTAAAACCTTTATTTATGAAATGCACATTACACAGCCTCTGCCTACAACCCCTCAGGGCCGGCCGCTATGACACCTATCGAAGAATAAAGCAAGACAGTACACTGTTAAGACAATCTCTGAACGCACATTGTAGTGTGGAGCATAAAACTTGTACTAGAAGGATATTAAAGGTTTAATTTTTATAATTTTGTCGAAAAAACAACAACACACAAACACATGGTATCATACTGGCAAGGGTCATAAGAGGGGGGGAAAGGGGAGAAGGATCCCCCCGGGAAACCACTTTGGGCGGAGGGCGTGTCACGGCTGGTATGCCCGAAGCGGCGTAGCCGGGGCGCGCCTTCTTCCCGCCCAGGAGGGGTTGTCCTAGACACCTACACCGATGGCCACGCCCAGGAGGCGTACCAGCAGAGGGTTCACGCCCTCCCGAAGACGGATAAAGAGAGCGGGAATCCGAAGAAGCATCCTCTTGTTCCTGTGCTTGGAAGCTGCACCCACTCGTTGCACGTGAGCCCTCAACGGAACAAGGAGCAATTTTGACCCACCCACCAGCCCCTTATAGCAATGTTAGTACTGCAATAAAGTAATTATCTTCTTGATAACATCTTCTCCCCTTTGTTTAGCAGGATATGAAGGTCCAGTTTAGTGATATGATGAATGTCTGAATGTACTGTTTTTTCGTAGCATTGTCAAATATTGCAATTAAACAGCATAATTTTCTCCTTCGTAGGTAATCAAATGTCGTATTTATTTTTTGGTCGGGCGGTAAGGTCATGATCGGTGAGCAGTAATTTCAAGGTCCCTAGAGAGGGGCGCCACCCAATATGGATGGGAGCGCCCGGGGGGAGGTGGCCATTGGCCCCTCCCACGGGGAGGCGGCACCCACTAAGTATGGGTCGCCTAGGGGAAGACGGCCATAGGCCCCTTCCAGGGGAGGAGGGGGCTATATGCACCTCCTACGAATTTCCTGGGGCCCGGATATCCGCGACGGCGGATGTGATAGACAGTGTGGGGTGGGAGGGGGAGTCCACGCTGCCTTCTTACAGTCACCTCACACGGGTCCTCGGACGACCTCTAAGATGGCGTCGAGTTAAATGGGGGGCCCGCATGACAAGGGAAATTGGAGTTGGCACAGAGGGTACAGTCCTCGGTGCGGCCGCCACTCACACCGTGAGGGCGAGAGTTTTGGTAGTAGGGATCTGACACCGGTTGCGACCTTGCCGTTGGCCCGTAATGCTAGGATGTACAATTTTAATTTAGAAAGTATGCATTGGCAGGATGTTAGACTTGGCTAGGAAAACCTTTGTACTAGAGATTTGTTAAGGTTAGCCAATAAACATGTCTTCATCGAAATGTAATAAATGAAAATTGTACATGATATGAAACGTTTATTTTAATATTTTAATTTTGTTTCATATTTTAATAAATACGGCCGGGAGGGTGACTCCCTCCCGCCTTCCAAAAGTTCAGAACTGCGTCCGTCTTCCCATCCTTCGGGATTTGTGTTAGGAGGGGGTAACAGGCATCCCGGCCATATTTAGTAATGGTCAAATTGTTTCATTTCAGGAATTAATGAACAACTTTTCTTAAGTAAGAAATGACTTTTTTTTAAAATTCTTCAACTTTGAACCTTCTTACAGAGTCACCCATCAACTTCCTCAGCTAAAATGACGGAAATTCCGCTGTTAGAACTTTTGCAGAAAAAACCCTGGATAGGAACTCTTTATTTAAGTCTGATTCAGGAATGTGGGGACGATCTGGGACAATGTCAGCTGAAATGGGCTAATAGCCTAGGCATACCTGATATCGATATTTTGCTCTCTATTAAAGCTGCTTCAGACTGTCTGATCACAGGGATGATGAAATCCCAACATTTTATGTGTATACATAATCTTTACTACACTCCAAGTAAAGTTGTTAAGTGGAGCACGACAACGGGAACGAACTGCAGCCGCTGTGGGCTATTTGCAGCTGATGAATTACATATGTTTTTTTCTTGCCCTAAACTCAGCACGTTTTTTCAGCAAATTGAACATTTTTTTTCTGTTGTTCTTAAATGTGAGATTAAAATAACTGCTGAACTGGTATTATTGGTCATTGAACCATACCTCTATTAGGTTAAAACCAATTTCTTATTTTTTATTTATATGTATGGCTGCATTCCGGTCCTGTATCACTAAGGAATGGATTAGTCCGGATCCTCCTTCATTCTTTACTTGGCGCGAAAAACTATTGTTTATGTATAATATTGAATCTGCTATCTATAAGCTAAAGGGGGTTAAAAGAAGAACTTTGGGGGAGAAAATGTGGGCGCCAATTGCCGAATGGATTTAATTAATTATGTTGCTTGAATTATATACACTGTATAATTATTTTTGTATGTAATGTGGATATCTTTTTATTTGTGTAAATTTGTACTGCTGTATTTCCTTGCAATAAAACAATAAAATTATTAAAAAAAAAAAAAAAGCAAGCATTACTCCCTTGCTGTGGTACAGGTGGTCAAAATGTGACTAAGGCAGAATTCCAATGACAGCAATTGTTGTTTTCTCTGCATGCTTATTTTTTATGGTTCATGCTTGGTTTCCAACCAAATGCCATCTTCCCTAAGATTGGGACGCTCTTGCCAATAGATTTTACAGCAAGTTGATCCATAGAAAACAACTTCATCCCTCTGTTGATGGCCATGGGATGAAACTCTGCATTGATGATTTGCTTGTAGTCATGTACATAGAGAAGATATCAGACAAGCCTGACTATCCTTCACCTTTGGTTGTGGTCTGAATGACGTTCAAAGCCTTCCACCTTGTGATGGGCTGCAAGGATTTGAAAGGAAACTAGTGTATATTTTCTTTCTATTTTTGGTGTTCATCTTTCACACAATTCCAACTAAGCAATAGGAAGAATAGTACTGAGGAGTTTGGTCATGTCGATAGGGACATGTGGAAACGTATTTTTGTTATCCACAAGACGGTTGGCATTTGTGTTTACCTGAGACAAGTGACATTTATGCCATGCACTGATTTAACCCCAATTAGAACAGACAACAAGGACTTGTAGTTGGTCCATTCCTGGCACTACGTGTCCGGGTTTGAAGTGGGGTAGTCAGGACCTTCTTTGTGGTAGTAGACAATGTTTAAGTGTTGCTGAGGTCCAGGTTCTTTGAGAAGTGCTCTGAAGCTCGTACGGGTACAATGTCTGTCCTTTCTTTGATAGCCTTCAACTTAATACTAATATTTGATCCTTCATGAGGGACAGAGTGAGATTGTTTGATGCTGCTTTATGCACACAAAGAGCTACTCTTCACCTGGGCGAGTAAGATCTGGTTGTTCAGGTGCTTTACTATGTATCACTTCCTCCTTGGTGTGTGCATATAAGGATGTTTATATATGGATAGAAATAGATGTTTTAATATATTTTCAATCTTTGTGTATGCTGTTGTACATCATTCTCCTAAAAATATATTTTTATTAAATGTCTTCTTATTTAACTCTGAAAAGGTTATGTTATTATCAAATTCTGTACATTATCTTTTAGGTCGAGCCTAACAGACAGCTGTTTGCAAAAACATACTGTTAGCTTAACAAGAGCATGCAGGGGCTTGGAGCCCTCCCACTGCTCACCATTATTGTTATTTCCTGACACCCTCATTTCCCTGCTTCTTAGTGTTGAACTTGTCCAGCTTTCCAATCTTGTGTTTGGCCCTCACATAGAGCAAAGTCTCTTTACCATCTCTTTTAATTAGCTTCTATGCTTCCGCTGCTTGCTTTTCAAGCACTACCTTTTTTTCTTTTGGGTTAAGCACCCCACGAGAGTGCATCTGTGTTACACACTTTTCTGTGTTGTTCTCTCTGGCCCGTTTGCTTGTCGATTCCCCCGCCATACTTTGCTTGATTTTGTGTTCTCTTCTTTGGCTTTTTCGTCTGTGTGCTTCTCCCTTGTTGCTCTCTGGCCCGTTGCTTCTCCTCACCGCCCCCCTCTGTGTTGCTTCTGTTGCCTCCACCCGCTGCATTCGTTCTCCCTACACTCTGTGTTTCCCTATCATTGCCCTCCGTGGTGCTCGTCTCCACTCGCAAAGTCTGTGTTGCTCCCTTCCCATTTGCACTTACTCCATTTTCTAGACATGTGTGTGTAGTACGTGCACCCACAACATAACACAGTCAGCTACATTATAGGCTTTTTTAGTTGTATAGCCATGTTGCACAGAATAGGTAAACACCTTTGACGAAGCCAATAGGTCTCAGAAGCGAGACTTTTGGTTTTGCCAATGCTTGTTCTTTTATACTAGGCACAAAATATGTATTTTTCTACATATAATCAGTGACAGCTTTGTAGTATCGCACATAAAGAAACACATGTATCATTGTGTGGCTTTAAAAAGTGCCATTTGTAAAAAGTGTCACGTGGGTGGGCTATAGCCGACTCCCTGAAACAGAAATGGCCTTGCACAATCGAAAGGAGAAGTGCAACTACTTTTTTTCTTGGCTATTTGTAAGGAGCTTGCAGAACTGTGGTTATCGGACCAGTGGAGCGCAACGATACTGCTGCTGAAACATGAAACGTTCACGTTTCATGCACATTAGTTATTTTTAAACTAACTAATAAAAGCCAGGTTGGCAAAATAATAATTTACAAATTTTAAAAACAACACCACTTGCAGAGAAATTGTCTATAACATTTCATAGTATATTGATCAAGAGTTGGGATCCGCCTCTAGGTGTGTCCATTAGTTGTGAAGCGCAAGCAATAAAAGGGCATAAGGGGAAAGTTGTGAGATGCACTTTTAGGCAAGGTGCCAGAGCGGTAATCTGTTCAGAAATAGCCTCGTGAATTAACATTTCTGTAAACCATAAAGTTTTACTGATAAGCTAAGTATGCATTAGAAGGTTCTTTCAATCCAGAGTTGTTTGCATCCCAACCATATAGACATAGCTCATAGCGATAGAGATGGATGCAATTCCATCACATGTTGATACACCAGAAAAGCTTCCATTTAAATATCTCACTGCACTGTAGATGAGGTGCATCTTCCGGCTGTGGGTCGACCATCGGAATCTAAGTTTACAAAAAGTTATGAGTGACACTTTTTTCTAGTCTATTTGAGAAATTGCACAATCCATCCAGTTACATTTAGTTTGTTGCAGTCTGTATTTCTCTTGCTCTGATAACGTTGTCATCTGTTGGCTAGGTGGTTGATTAAGGTTTGTTTCAGTAGCTTTAATTGAGGGAGGAGCAAGGGCCTTTGGGTCTTTTACTGACTTTTTCATCTGTTTGCTAAAGATGCATATATTTCATCTGCTGAAACGACTAGAAAGAGAACAGGACTTGTCTTCTTGTGCGCATTTATAGCCATTTGTAGTCATTACTAGCATTAAATGTTGGTACAAGAAACTGTTATGGTACCTTGTGCCATGTTAAACTGATAGCGAGCAATCCCTGCTGTGGAACGCAGGCATACTGTTACCATACAGCTTTCTTGAACTTTCATGGTTTGTTTCAATTCAAAGTTGGATCCTGCTCTTTTTCCGGTCGATTTGAAAATCTCATTAACATTGTACCCAAATTCTCCAAATTTGGAGTCGAGTACGTACGTTCGATTTCTTGCATTGCCAGCCAGATTTGATATCGAGTGGAGTCTCCTATTTTAGGGGTTTTTCTAAGGGAGTCCCAGGTGGAAGCCAAGCCTACATACACTACTTGCTCAGATCTGAACGTGGCCAGGGCACGAGCAAGAGCAGGCATGTATTTCCTGTGCTCAGTGTAGCTGTGTACACACATTGGCGGTATGGCTCCCTAAGCTTTATGTGACATCATACACCACATAGTTATTTGGAAAGTGGTAGAATGACCACAAATGATAAATAGCTACTACCAATATTTTCAAACCAGGAATTATCAACCAGAAAAAGACACTATGTGTTGTTTCTTTGTTGGTAGTCCTCTACCTAGTTGGCACTGAGCACTACAGAACAGCAACAATGAATAGGACAAAATACAGTTTACAGTGAAGAGAACTAAAGTGTGTGCAGGATCCTACATAAACCATGGGATGTTAGACTGTCCATCTGACTTGCAATCTACAGTTTAGTAGAATTATTTTTGATTCAATCTGGAGCGTGATTTTAACGAGTTTTGCTACATGATAAAAAGTAACCATTTTACCAGTATTGTTACCTCTTTTAAAAAGATATTAATATTTAAATTGGAATGTAGTAGTTTATGAAGTATACATTCAGAAATACTTTTTGTAGATGATAAATGCTAATTCTGTGTATTTACAGTTCATCACATTTTACTCACAAAACAAATTATTTTAAAGCCCGTACATTTTATGCTGGAAGATGGGATAGTCAAACAGAAAAATGAAGTACCTCCAATAACTATCTTGTAGGATATGGCCATCAGTAGTGGCTGGCATCTACGGGGAGAGACGTGCAAAAGAAAAAAAACACACAAAAAAAATCGTACTGTCTCCGCTCCAGACCTCCACAGGGGCTGGAAGCTGGTTCCTGGAACCCCTTTGACCAATCAAGGCGCTGCTCTCATGCCGTGAGAGCAGGAACCTGATTGGAGGGAACAGCCTCACTGGGTGCTCAAGAGCAGATGTGCACTTTAAACAGAAGTACATAGACAGCCTACCCTCCTCCCTGCTGCTGTCACTCAGCAGCGCCCCCACCCTCCTCCTGAAGCTTGACTCGGACAAGGATGAAAACGATTGGGTTTTGGGGAAATTTTAATTTAGACGTCTCTAATCCGCTCCAATGGAGGAGCTGCCCCTGATGGCTACCTATATGAGCACAAATTACTAATTTATACATGAGATTTGTCTGTAAATTGATTTGTGCCCCCGTCAAAAATTACTCTCCCGTATTAAAATGGAAGACCAAAAACATTATCTTTTTTTGACTAAATGTTAATGATGATGGATGGCATCAGGAAATGTACGTGGAAAGGGGATGCTATGCAAAGGTGGAATCCCAATCATTAGCTATGTTTATCCCTGTAATGAGATATTCCAGGAATGACTAAAATCTCATAAAGTTGATTTCATATGACCATTAACAGTGAAAAATACAATTAGATATTTTTCACTATTCAGACGTGCCTCGCTTTTGTCATGAATGTAGAATTTTCGATATCTTTAAAACTCGGTGGTAACGGTCCTTTATTAACTTGAATAGCCGTCAATAATGAACTGTAAAGATATTCATCATCTATTTTGGGTAATGCAGATATGTTTATTGGCTTCCAGTAGACTGGAGATCTTTCACGGGCAACCATCTAAATTCCAATTCTGCGTCATTCTATCAGCTAAACAGGGAAGTTGAAATATTGCTTCCAGTGTTTTATTTCCAGTCTCGTTCTGTGCAGTGAATAAAAAGTTCCTATTTCTAAAGTAGATTAGTCAGTTTTATTGACTAGCCACAATTTTTCTTAGTGGGTTTTAGTTGTCGTGTGTAGCTGCACACTTGGGTAAATGAGATAATAAAATCACATGGCTAACTCATTGAAACATGTTTTATGTTCTCCACATTACTTGTGTATTTGTTGTAGAAAGTAAACAAGCTCATTGTTTTAGAAAGAGCCTTAAGGAAGAAATCTTTTGCTATGTTTTAGGTTCTGTCTCACAATTTGTGCACATTGCTCAATGTTCCTCATGACCCTGTGGCACTGGAAGAGCATTTTCGAGATGACGACGAAGGACCAGTTTCCACCCAGGGATACATGCCGTACTTGAACAAGTTCATATTGGATAAGGTAAGGGCTATTTTTGTTTAGTACTCAATTTGTTATTAGGGTATCTAATTATTTTATCAGGCACTTGTTTTTAATAAAGCTAAGGAAACAATTTTTGTTGTGAGGAGAACCATTTGGGTGGTGAGCATCATACAGTTGCTGTCAGTAAGTCTTGCAGTTAAGGCTGCGTGATACCTTCGATTTGGGTTTTCCAGCACCAAAGTATTTGGACGAAGAGCCCAAAAAGTATTGACCCTATTTGTAGTTGATTTAATTTATACACAGAATGTTTGGAACAGTTTAGGTGCCTTTCCATGAACAAAGCAGAACAAGCATTGGCAAAGCCAATAGGTCTTGCCTTTTGGATTTTAAAAGTGTTTAGCCACGCATCACAATATCCTGGGTACTGTACCCCCAGGGATTGAAGAGCTATAGCAAAGCTGTACTGCTCACCTGTTTGCTTTTTATTGCTATATTTGGGTATTCTGTGTTACCAAGTTTAATAATGAATAAGTAAAAATTTAAAAAATAAAGTGTAAAACTTCACGTTTACATTTACTGCATCCTAAATACGAAGTAAATGTAACCGTGAAGCCTTATACTTCAGTTTTTTTCTTACCAGGTCCAAAGGGCGAGACCTATTGGCTATGCCTTTGCTTGTTGTTTTAGTTAACCTCTTGTGGAGTGGAGAACTCTGATGTTATTGTTTCTGTTTGCAAACTTTACCGCTCCTAAAGAAAGACGAATTATGGAAATTAGTTGTCGAGAGCTGTTTAAAAGCATCCTCGGGTAAAACCGATCACAATGCTACTTGTGTGTGGCATCACTTGCCTGAATACTGATGTAAACCTCTGCCTGCACTCCCGGGCTCATCTCTTCGGCATCTCCGCAATGAGGAAGCATCCGCTGTTGCTCCGCAGGCGTTACTAATAGCTTTTGCCATGGCTTGTTTTGTACTATTTGCAATCATCTTGAAGTTATTTGGCATTACTTTGTCAAAATCTAGATTTTGTTTTGTAAAGTGTTTTAAATATGTGTCTGTTTCTCTGCGTTCCACCTACTTCTGTTTTGGGCACTGACACCAGCCTAGAATTGTAATGGCATATTATAGCCCTAGTCTTGTTTTTGTAGAAGTACATTTCTTTGTCTCCAAAGCAAAGAGGCCTGTGCTAGCAATGATCTTAGGTTGTCAGTTTAGGCTTTCAACTGACCTTAGAATCGAGTGACCCTCTTCCAACTAACTTCTTACTCCTTTTCACTTCTTTCCAGGGAATCCTGTCTAGATGCCACAGGTAAAGCCAAAGCTGGAAAGGATAATACCTTTGGCACTTACTGTTTGGCCGTAATGGGCCTGAAAGAACCTATGGCTGGGCTACCTGTTCCACCTATTTTCCATCTAATCACATTACTTGATCTAGGAACTGTCTCCAATAGGTTTTAACCATTTTATTTCCCTAAACACATATTTCCATAACAGCATCTTTTCCTGTGCATTGCCTTCCCTACCAAGACCACCCCTCCCCGCAGCCATAACATCTGCCATAGTTTTGGCATCCGCATCATAGTGATCTCCCCATCGATCAAAAGGCGTTAGTTTTGACATTAGATGCAAACCTCCAAGCTCACTTCATAATTTTAGTTTTGGAAAAACATGGGCGATTATTTGTGAACCATAGAAGTCCAATTGAAAGTATGAAAAAGTCTACAGGAATGACCCCTCATAATTTTTCTCACTCTCCCTCTTAGATTATATTTACTCTAGTGGTAGGCCAGGGTATAGCCTATGTATCTGAAAAGGGTGGGAGCACACTGCCTCACATCCCAGCACTCCGTTCGCCCCAATGCATCATGCCTCAACCAGCTGGGTCCCACATATCTGGCGAACAAACTGTCCAGACACCCATCATCGGGCACTCTCCGCTCTGTTGGGAAAGGTCTTCTTGTAATCCCTCGCATCAAGCGAACCAGACTGAGAGGTAAATCATTCTCCTATCTAGCTCCTCAATTCTGGAACCAGCTTCCACTGGACATACGCCTTTGCACCAACTATCTAAGCTTTCGGAAAAGTGTAAAAACCTCACTCTTCTAAACTCCTACTGCCTCACCTGTATGCGCCCTCAGCGCGGAGATACCCCATGTGGGGTGATTCAGGCGCTTTACAAATGACAAATAAATAAATAAATAATGCTAATGATAGAGCGCTAAGATGTTTTGAAAATTGTAGGGGTGCATCATAATCACTGATAGTCCGCACCCACATATACTCATGGGTTATGTTAACAGAGAATAGTTAGAAATGTGAATGTAATAACGAATAATGTGAATGTAATGTTAGGAATTTAGTTTAGTTGAAAATGGTAAACGACATATGAATGTAATTGCTTATTTCAGAATGCTTAGCTTATTATTTTATGTAATGAAAATGCATAAGAGTTAAACGTGCATTATAGAGTCTGCACGTGTAGAAGTGACTAATTGTGTTTTAAAGTGAAGAAATGCAATTCTTATAAATGCATTGTTTAAAATGTGTAATCCTTGAAATGTACAGGCCTTAATGGATGTTAATGTTTTGCTCTGGAAGGCCTAATTATTTCTTATGTCGGCTGAATTATGTAGGCCCGAAATGTGTCTCTCTGGAAGCGCTCTTAGTTAAAGGAAGTCAGCAGATTCGATGTACGTGCAAGGTTATTTAGATTCACATGCTTTCAGTTGCAGGTGCAAGGACATCGTCTTTGTTATTTAGTTTGATGCTCTCTGTTTTAGGAGTTAGGTATGGAGGAGACCTGCTACAGTGTATCGTGGAATGCTGATAATTGGAAGCTCTCAGGAGAAGCCTGAGACCCAAGGTTGTACCAACCGTTATTGGACGGAGTGCAAGTTTCTGGAAAGTTACCTTTCAGAGGTGTTCAGCCAAAGGAGGTGTTTCGGGGGCGTGTTCTATTGATTGTTCATTTTGTATTAGTGACAGTGCCCCGAGGGAGGAGTGGCAGAGAAGAGCAGATGGGAGCAGAGAGCAGTTAGGAAGGAAGGAAGGGATTGATTCTTAGAAGAGAGACTCAGCTTTGACTATTGATTCATGCAACGTGAGTGTACGTCTTAGGAAGTCTTAACAAGCTGACACCTTTTCTCGATTTGAATTGGGAAATGCTAAGCAGGAATGTCACCTTAGTGCTAGCGTAGGGATAGATCTAACTGATCATCAGTTACATCAAAAAGAAAAGTGAAGACTGACTTAGACTTTGGAGCATTTGTTGCTTGCCTAATTTTCCTAGAATTATTGATCCTTTTTAATGCTACACCAAATCAGATTGGTACATAGAATGTTTTTTGTATTAGTGCTCATGTATTTTTTCAACCTCGTAATGAGGTGTTTGTATGTTCAGTTATTTTCGGCTTTGTAATAAAATCCTTGAATGGTAAGTTGGAGTCAGTTGTCCTTTCCGAGTCTAAGTTGATCTGTGCATATTGTTTGTGATAACGACATTGGGTACTCTCCTTTACACTTCCTTGCAGATAAAAAGATCCAGTCGGTCGAGGATTCTTAGCAATGGTGTGATGAGATAAAAGATGAGATTAGAATCCGGCGTTATCACTAAAGGCAGTGCATGATAACACTTACTACAGTAACAGTCTCTAGATTTCCCCCTTGTAGGTGCAACCAGTGCCGTGTATCTCTAGGCAAGTGCTTCAGGATAGTTTTCCTTCAGTAGAGAGCAACACATTCTTTTGGGGCGCTGATCAATAGTGTTTGCTTAACTGTTTAGCAACCCTTATTCATTGGTGCTTTAAGATGTAGGCAAATGGTGGCTACCTGCTATGGTAGTCTTTTGAGTGTAAATCTGCTGTGCATACACCAGAAATTTATCCTGGGTATTTATACTGTGTATTTGACTAGACCAAAAATCAGGTGATCGAAATCGTTTGCCCTAGAGGGCATTATATTGCCCTCTCTCTAAACCTAGGTTGCTGGTAATGAAAGAATGGGACACTTTTAAGGTACTGCTAGAGTTTAAGGCACAGAAAAAGCAGACAGTGAATATGAAAGCTCCAGGGTGGCCAGTTTGGCACCTACTAGAAGAACCCCATGTTTTTTTATTTACATCGTTTTGTAAAGTGTGCACCAGACTTCAACGTCATAAAGAGTTGGACAGCAGCAGTTCTGTCCAAATAACTATTATTGTACAGCAGGGCATCTAAACGCAAAGTGCTGAAAATAGAAAGGTTTAATGCCTTGGAGCCCTCTGTGCAGGAAGAGTCAAATTTTTACAATACTAGGACAAATAGTGTACTATTAGACTCGTACATCTTCAGCACCAGTAATGTATATAGGTCAGACAATCTTCAACGAGCACCAGGTTATGACCATGGTACCCAGCTGTGAATCATGGGGCGATATCTTCTTTAGCAGAATATATGAATAAGGAATGTGAGACAAATCAGTAATATGGAACTAGAGTCAAGATCTGTTTGCATTTGGACATCTCCTTTTGATCCAAAAGTTGTGAATTATCATAATGGGGAAAACGCAGGAAGAACAAAGTGGCAAGATGTATAATGTAGCACGATAAGAGTCAGATAATATAAATGTACAAGTCAACTCTGACACAAATTGCCAAACTTCATCTTCATAATTAAATAGGACCTGGATAACAAGCGACCATTTATGCATAAATAGAAAACAGATCGGGTTCGTGCTCCATGCACCTTAAAGCATTCTTCAAACAACTTGCAGGCATAGTTTGATCCTACTTGGTGGAAAATTTGTAGAGTGCCCCCATGTGAATTAGAGAAAGGGAAAATGTGTATTCTGGTTAGTTAGTTGCACTAAGAATCTGAGATCAAATGGCTATGCGATGGAAATGAATCTTTTTTTGCACATCCGCGTGTGCTAGGACTTCCTGACTTGGGGATCTTGAGTCAGGCCTAGAGTACTGACTGGAGGAAAAGACTAGTTTGCTAGTCAATGTCATCTGCTGTAGCTCTAGATATCGGGTAATTCGGAAGTTGTCTGTGGGAAAAGAAAAGACGCTGGTGCGTATCAATAATCTGTGTGAGAAACTTGAAAGAAGTTTGAGAATTGCCTACAGTGGAAATGGGAAGTAATATTTGTATCTGCTTTAGAGCTAGATGAATGTCGCATCACTGATGGTGTGCCGGTAGTGTTTGGAAGGAGCTTTCCCTGATGAAGGGCCAAAAAAAGGGCCCGAAATGCATTGGGAATATAAATATAGCTGTCTTTCATGAATTACGTGTTCTTGACGTGAAGTAGCACGAGGCCTGGATGGGCACAACTATTTTATGTGAAGCTAAAGGATATGTGGATTGTTTCATCATGTTTAAGCAAGAAAAGTTTGATTATATGTGGGGAAAACCGACAGAATAAAAACAAACTTTAATCAAAACAAGATTGTGACGTGCTCTGTAGAAGCTGTGCGATTGGTTTTGCACCAGAGTTCTGCTGCAAGGTATTGATTCAAGTCATATTTGTATGCCACAGCGTTCCTGGTCCATTGTGCATCAGATCCTAAATATGTGAGTTTCTTCAGCTTCTTGAGTTTGGTATACAGCAGGGGCCAGAACAATAAAAAAAATGCGGAGAGTAGGTACAGCAACTAGCTCACCAATGGCTGGTGTTGAAGGTGCCTTAAGAGGTCTATGGGAGCTGAAGGATCTTGTTCTCGCTTACTCCATTTGTGCTGGTATTCTGGAGCATCTCTCCGTGGTGCTGGAATGGCAGCAATAATGAGGGTAATGACAAATTAAGAGCTGTTTGAGTGAGTTCCTCAGTATCATCAGTCCACTGCGCACTGACTGCTCATCCGGCAAGTGGTACCTACAGTCTATATACCAAAACATTGTGTTGAGTACAGTCCTTCCTAATACCATAGAGACCATCTTCAAAATAATAGAGTGGTTAAAAAGGCTTGAGTATCCCCATCTGGCAGGAAGGGACAGTAGTACCTTTTTATGAAGTTAGAGATTTTGTCCACAGTTGGGGAATAGGAGGATACAGAAAGCTGAGAGTATCACAGGTGTGGTGTCTCCTATAACACTTCATATTACTTTTGTTGTTGTTTTATTTTTGTGATTTTATATAGCTTGGACTTGGCCCAGAGGCATCTGAGCACTTTTCAAGTGAACACTTACCAAACAATTACCATACCGTCATAGCAGGAGTACAATTGAGACCCAAACTGAAGAGTTATTGGGGGCAAAGATAGACACGAGCGCAGATCCCAGATAATCATTGTGGTAATTAAATTGATATACAACATTCAAAATGGCAAGGCAGGAGTGAGTGGGAGCAAAAGGAGTTTAACGTAAGTGTCTTTCAAAGAGAAGAGCTTGGAATTCTTTTTTTTAAGGTAGCATAGCATGTGGTCAGAAGGAGAATATGAGAATGTGCTGGTACATGAGTCCCCTCTTTTGAAAGTGGGGGCTCCAGGAGAAGGAAACTGAGGTTTCTAGTACCCTGTGTTTTGTGCCATATTTTAAAATCTTTCTTTTGGTATGCCGGCGAGGAGGATGCATTGCAAGCAATTTTAAAATGGCCATCACCCTAACAGGCAACCATTAGAGGGCTAGCAGGATGGGAGTGATATGGCCAAATTGCTTGTCACCAATAACTAGGCATGCCACAGCATGTAGAACTACTCTGAGTGGACCTAAGTGAACTTTGAGGATGCTTAAGAGGAGCAAGATTCCGTAGTCCAGTCTGGGCACATGTGCAACCGATTTTAGGTCCTGTTCTGGGATGAGCTGCCTGATTCCAGGGAGCTGCCTTAGCTGGAACCTGGAGTTCTTGTCCATTGCTGTGATGTGATTGTGGGGGTTGAGTCGGACTGCGAGGATGAAACCGAGTGACTTGGCATTCTGAACAATGGGGGATTGCCACTCCAAAGCTGGGAGGAATTCCATCCAATTTTGTACATGTAGTTTGGATGTTGTTGTTGATATCAGAAGGAATTCCATTTTCACAGGGTATAGTTTGAGGTGGTAGCATCCATGACTAGTTTTTTATCAAGATGTTGGATAGGAGAGTGATGTCGTCCGGGGATGTGACCTTCAGGCAAATTTGGGTATCATCAGCATACAGGTAGAAGAGGATACCTGAGTTCATGGGTGTCGCAAAGAGACTTTGAATAGGGTAGGAGAGACAATCAAGCTTGGGGGAACCCATTGTTGCAGGCTGACTGACTAAGAGACAGAGTTCCCAATTTTCACTTCTTGGGAACTGTTTGTTAGATAGGAGGTGAGCCAGTTAAAGAATACACCTTCAATCCCCATTAGATTTTTCAGGATCTTTATCAGAGCATGGAGTGACAATGGAGAGATGGTGGAGAACAAGAAAACATGCATATCCAGTGTCGACGATGTGGAGGGCACCTTCCAGAATCTGCAAAATTGCAGCCTCGATGCGGCAGTCGTGACTGCAGCCAGATTGCAGAGTATCACAGAAGTTGTTCGTGTGAATGTGGCGTGACAGTTGGGAGACTAGCAGCTTTCAATCACCTTACCTAAGAACAGAAGAATGAACACTGGATGGAAGTTTTTACAGTCACGGGGGTCCAATGATTTTTTTTTTTTAGCAACGGGGAAATGTGGCCAACTTTTAGACCATCTTGGAATAAGCCTTGTTCAAGGGAAGATATGACCAGGGTGGCCCAAACGGGGACATGTTGTATGGCGAGGCCTTTACTGATAGAGCCAGGGATAGCATTGCTGATATGATTTGAGTGTAGTTTTTTTCTCACTGATCTACGCTTAGACTGGAGGGGGATTGTCTCTAGTCTTTCTCAAGCTTTCTGAGATGCTTCCTTTCTTCAGAGTTCTTTAGATAACCAAAAATAGGGGTTGCGTTTTCTTCATTTGATCTTGAGGCATGCAAACTCCTCTGTCAAGGAACACAATAGGTTATTGACTATGTCTGTGGACTCATTGATGTCAAGTTGGTGAGTAATCGAAATATGATTTCGAAGGGTTATGATAGCCTGGGCTTTAATGTCGATGCTGCTTGTGTACCTAAACTTGATTTTTACCTTCAACTGTTGGCCAGAGGTTTTAGAGTTTGTAAAGACACTGTGAAGGGGATTAGAAGGTGGTCAGACCAGTCTGCCAGGATGGGATCATTGGTTGTTAGGTGGAGAGCTCTTGTTAAGAAGGGTTCCAAAGACAACCGGTAACCAAAGACCCTTTTATGTTGCCCGGCGGTATCGCCTCTATGACCCACCAATATTAATCAATGAAGAAGCAGGCGCTGGAGACTGGAAGGCAGGAAACGAGGATTTTATTCTCTCCGGAGGAGAACACATCAATTCAGACAGCAAGTATCGTCACGAGGTGCTCTAACCACATCTCTGAGGCCTGGCCTCTTATACTAGGGATTATGACCTTTATTGCACATAACACATTCTCGCAATACTTTAGTACTTGAAAGAACATCCTCGGAATCTCCCCTTCAGACCCGTTCCCACATACATTTACAGTTGGATTCCCCACCCCGGTCACAACAGGTGATGGTTGTCGCACAGCAGGGCATTCCGCCGATTCACGGAATGCATGGGGTTGATCGGATCTCATGGGGTGGGGGCTTTGATCGGTTCGGGGGTCTTTTGATGGGGAGGGGAAGCTTCCTACTGTACGGGGTAATAAACAGTATCCGCAGAGCCAGGTGGCGGCCTGGGAACAGGGAAGACAAACGGGGACACAGGAAAAGGGGTTTGCATCAAAAGGGTTTGAGGCCATGAAAGGAATGAGGGGAGGTGTCGCGCTGGGAACAGGATGGGATTCAGTGGTGAAGCTGCGCTGAAGAGGGGTTTATGACCCTAGGCATGAGAGAGAGCGGGGGTTGTCAGTGTGTGGGGGAATGCTTGCGAGGTTAAGAGAGAGAGAGAGACGCGCTGGCTATCAGCGAGGGGCAGGGAGGCCATGGTGCTCAAAATGGCTGCCGCTTACGCGCACGAATGGGCTTGGAAAAGGGGGGGGCAAGATGGCGCCGATAATGTTCACCAAGTTTGTATTTATTTTCCACAGTCCTCCCTTTAACATTTCCAAGACATCTTGCTGGCCTATTTCCTATCTACACCTATATGCAGCGATCATAAGTAAGGGAGAGGGGACTTAGGCGAAAGAACTGTACATAAACATCACATTATCAACATCATATTGAAAAATCTCATCATTTAGTAGGCGCGTTCATCGTTAAGTTGGTTGCAGAAAAAGTCATCGTAATGCAATATCAGACTAGAATTACGTAGTGAGGGCGTTGGGTACAGATCATAGAATAAGAACTGGTAAGTTATCATATAAGTAAGTCCTTTTTGTATACGGCGGGTGCATAGTCAGTCCAATGGTGGTTGGGAGAGAGATGAGATACAGTAAAAATATATATCAGAGTTCTTGTTGTCCTTTGTCGTCTTCTGTCGGCACTGTTGAGCACCTGGATTACCTATCAACAGAAATGTTCATGTGGATTGAGTCGTTGAGGGTCTGCGGGTAGGGGTGCATTCTGTTTGGTTTTCGTCAGACCTCGTAGGAGGAATGCGTTACGGTTTTGGAGCAGGTGCATCTCCCTCCGTAATGCAGAGCATAGATTTGCAATGGAAAATGCAATTGTTCCAGAATTGTGAGATCTGTTCGTTTCTTGAGTCCCTGTGGTGGGCATTTCCTGTTGCTTCCATCATCTTCAAGGTGCTTGGTAGCGGGCAGAACCACAAACTTTGTTTATCTTTTCTTCGGGGGCGACCCTTGGTGGAGTTCTAGGTCACCGTTCTGGGTTTTAACATAGTCCGTGGTCTACTTAGTCGGAGTTCCTTCCTTTCTGACGCAAGGAGTACTCTTCTCTGGGTAGCTCAGTAGGATTTGGAGGAACTTGGGAGTTCGGATGGAAAGGTGCGGGTGTGAACAGTCCTTATGGTAGGTCGGAGGAGGAGGGGATGGAGCAAGGCCAAGTCGGGAACAGATCAGGGGGAGGCGGAGAGTTTTGCGACAGGCGAGTCCGTAACCATGTTCAGAGAGCGGGGGCTTTTGGCACACGTTGATCATATAGCAGGGGCTTCAGGTCAGCCCTTTCCTTAGCTTTGTCTGAAACAATGCCCCGTCCGGCGTCTCCTTACTGCTGTGGTCTCGCCTCGGCCTCCGTCGCTGATGTTCCACAATCCGCAGTCAGGCCGCGTGCTCCCACATCCGGTCTCTTTCTCCTCCGACAGTGATACCCTTAAATGAGTTTTGAAAAGACAGTCTTTAGAGATATTGCAGAAGAAGGTAATTACATAAGTCTATTTCTCTCCCAACACCAAGCAACTGGGGTAAGCACTCGCTACATTGGAGATTCTTGCGACTGACGTATAAACAATTGATGATGGGTTTGCTGGATTCCTTACAACTTCCTTTTGTTGGCTAATTCTTTGACGCTTTGATGATTATTACGTTCATTTGTCATATGTCTATTATAGTAGATGTCAGTTCTTCTGGCAGAGACCCACTTCCCTAGTACAAGTCTTGAAAAGCTAGGCTGGTCTTCAGGGCCTTGTGTTTTACAAAAAGTGCAACGTGCTATTCACCATAGTCTGATAGGCATCCTTCTGAGGGATGAACATAGGCTAAACAAGTCTTCATTACATCAAAAAAAAAAAACATCTTATTTTCAGCAAGGCTTACAGCAACAAGGTCTTTCGATTTTCGATCTAATTTTTAACTTTGCATACATCTTTCTAACTTTCTATAAAAATCCTCGCAACCTGGTTACTACAAAAACTCGGGAGGGGTGGTTTGCAATAATTATTAAACTTATCCTCGGGGAAGGAGGGATCTTATGGACAACAATTTAGGGACACAGTGAATTAGAGCAGGGGGCGTTTTTTCAGGCTCTCGTTCAGGGCAGCTGACACAAACTGGGGGGCATTTTGGGTAGATGGGGGTGTCTCGATCATTTCTTACAGCTTGGGGTACGGAGACAATTTGCAATGGGGATGGTCGCATTACCACAGACACATTTTATCATAGAGGCCACTGACAAATAGTTCCCTGAGGGTGGGTCAAATTTAGGGAACCTTAGTCGTCTTACCTGTCCCTTTCCTATCGGTCAATTTAATTTTCATCCATATTTTTAGCAGAAAGGGAGAGGTAGTAACGTGGTACCGATACAATTTTATTTAGGACAAATTTGTGCAAATACTTGTGGTATTTGGGGCCAATCAGGAGGTGCACCAGGTTCGCCAATTAGGTGCCAGTTGCTAGGAAGAGGGAAAGTGTGGAGGGGTGGAAGAGTGAGTGAGAGAGAGAGAGAGAGAGAGAGAGAGAGAGAGAGAGAGAGAGAGAGAGAGAGAGAGACAATAGGCCAAACAGTACACGTGTGACATGGGGAATGACCGTGTATTGTTAGGGCTATTCAGTGTGTTACCTAACGTTTAGACGTTTTGGGTCTGTGTTAGGATGTAGAAAGCATGCAGTTTGGGGACAGAAGAGCATTAGATCAGGTAAAAAGGTCGTGCATTGGGTAGAGCGTCCTTGTTGTGTCGTTTTGCAGCGCTAGTCCGTCTTCATGCATCGGGCGTGACGTGGTTCCAGATCCCTTATGGTACTCTAATCGGGATTCTAATGTAACCTGCAGAGGGAAAAAGGGGAAAAAGGGGAGGTAGGGGGACAACATTCGAACACATCAAATGTATGGGCACGAAAGTCCTTTACTTACCACATACTCGTACTTATCTCTTCGGGATATAATCCCTTAGGGTTCTGGTTTCCTAAAGTCATGGGGGCAGGCAATGTGATAGGTTGTTCATGGGGAGGTTCGAGGATGGCATTAAGGATCGTGTGTAGTGAAAACGCTAAAAAGAGGAATCAGAGGTGCCTAGCGTGAGGTACCCGGTTTTGTAGATGTATCCGGCCATCGGGATCCCTAAATCATTCCCAAAGCTGTGATGTTCTAAGGCATATCAGTTCTCCGTTCAACCCTGTACCTTAATACCTTCGACCACCATATCCTTATATCATTTTATCAATTACACCGTTTTACTTTACCCATTCTCAGAGGTCAAGGTCCTTCTTCATACGTCAGTTCCTGAGCTTAGTCGCATATCTTGGAGGCAGCGTATCATACCTTTGATTCGACCATCAACCCAGGGCCGAACAACCATTTCTCGGATAACCTTAAAAAAAGAGCAGAACAGTTGCGTACAGAAAAACCCTCCCACCGATACCCGTATTCACAAAAGTATGCGATGCCTATCCATAGCTTTTTAAGACCTTTATTTGTAGAATTATTCAGTACGTAAAATGTGAGAGCGCAATTCATATTTTGGCCTGATATGTCGTCGATGGAAGCACATACAGTAGGGGGTTTTTGTAACACAAGAACATGTGAAAAAAAGGTCTAATTAATTATTTGCAAGTAACCAAAAACATTTCATTGCGTGACGAAGGAATCAGGGGCATTTCAGTTCATAAATGGAAACACAGCCAAGCTCATCATAATCACATTTTCTAGATGTAAACCGTGGGTATGCATCATAGGCGGCGTTATGTATCAGTTACAACAAATATCAGAAATAAATTGTTCATTGAAATCAACATTTTACGGAACCCTTCTCAAATGTTCGCCAAGTGAACCCTCCTCCCTCTAACATTGAGTGCGCAATGGTTCGTATATATATATATATATATATATCTTAGTACATCAAGTTTCATTAGCTAAGGAATACCACGAGGCATCCGTTAGTTTCCATTGATACCGGCGCCATTTTGGGCGAGGCCGGCTTAATCCGGAAGTAGCATCAGAGGAAAAATGTCCCCGACAATTGGCGGTTGGACCAGAGTCCCTTTCGGCAGTTCAAAAAACTGTGCTAACAGAGGGGCTGGTGGTGTGGACCGTCAATCAAGAGAGGGAGGGGGATAGAGTCTTTCTTACCGGGTCATGTTGATGCTCAGCCGGAACTTACTCAAGTTCGTTAGTCCATAATGTTCCTGGGTGGTTCAGACGGAAGCTGATGCAGACACGAGAGCACCGCCATCTTGTTGCTGTGCCGTGGTTATTTCATTTGAGATCAATGCAATTGTTCCTCACCGGAAGCCTGAAGGGGCCGAGGGCTCTTGGGACTTTGGTAGAATCTTCAAAGTCGAGGGGATGTTTGTCGATGGTGGGGGCTTGCGCCCGGGTGGGCAAGTGCCCGAGTTGCAATTTCGGACAAAGTTACTCCAGCGGCCTAGACCCGCCTTTCGAGGGCCCAGGCGCCATTTTGAGACCCTGTGGCAGCCACCTTTGCCGTATCCATCAGGAGTGGAAGAAACTTCTTGTGATGGCGAAAGACAGAGCATCATGTTGCTGGAGCAGGACATTTTGGTTCGGGGCGCCAGGGTGCAGCAGTGGAGCCTTCATCTGGGGAGGTGAGGGAGGCTCGTCCGTGCCGTCTTTCTCTCCCGGCGCATCCTACGCCGTCCCTTGGAATCAGGGGCGCACATGATGACCACCCTACACCCCTGATTCCGACTCTTGGGGGACCACTGTACATCCGGTGCTCCGTAAATATGCCCGTCGGACATTGTATGTCCTGTACTATGCAAGTATACCAGCCGGGTCTTGTATGTCCTGTGCTGAGAAAATATACCAGTCAGGCATTGTATGTCCTGTGTTGCGGAAATATACCAGCCGGGCATTATATTTCCTGTGCAGCGTAGGTATATGGCCGTCGCCCGGCTGGAGGACATCGGCGTCGGGCCAGGGCAGGGAAGCCTCCTACCTGTGGAGGTGGAAGAGGCTCGTCCGCGTCGCCTCTTCCTCCCTGCCCACCCTGCATCCGTTCGATGGAGGAATTCGTGATGGCCGGACCAGAAGATACGAGGGAGGGGGTCATTTGCAGCCGCCCCCTCCCTACTCGCGGCCTGGAGGACGCCATCCCTGGATGGGTAGTATGGAAAGACCATTTCATTGCCTGCTTGGCGGAGCCTCCAGGACCTTCTCGCCGGCGATCCCTTTTGGCTCATGGCTGCTGGCAGGCCCCGCCCCACACGTGCTATGTGTTTCGGATGGGCGGGACCATCGAACTGTTACATTTCGAGGACTTCCGGAGTGAGCATAACATGTTTTGTATTTTTCCTATTAGTCAAGTTTGCTTTTTAGAGAGTTCTACTAGTTATTCTATTTACTGTTGGTTGTGTGTTTTACCGTAATTAAATCCTAAGTTATATAATAGACGCTTGGCTTTCTTGAGTCTTTTCTCTAACGGGGGGTTGTTTACACTGACCTGCAGTCGTGTTTGTTTTTCAGAGTGGGGGAGCAACAGAGAGCAATCAGTCCCAGAACTCTAACATGTCGTTAAAATTGGCCTGACGAAATCTGTGCCACCGAGCATAATCAAACGGGGTGGTCCTGTCTGTTCTGTCTGCACTAGTCTGATTGGTTTTTATCTCACGTCTTTTTCCTTTCTGTCGGTCCGTCCTTTCTGTCAACCCTCCATTCTTACCTATGCTTTGCAGAGTCGGGCATTGGGCTTTCCAGTGTCCAAGACATTTACAGAAAGCACATTGGTTTTGTTTTAAATCTGTCCGTCCTGTGCGTAATGTCGGGGGATTACCTTCGGGTCGTTGTGTTCCGGGGTTGGCTTGTCGGCACATCCCTTTACACCGTTCGCTTTTCATGTCTACTCCTCGGGGCTGTGCCATCGCTGGCCCTTCCCTTTGCCTACTAGACGTTTGGAGGGTTGTCCGTCGTGTCCCTTCACCTTTTCTAAATTCGTCGCCTTCCCTTCGTCGTGCAGCTTCTTTGCGCCACATACCGAGGCTATCGAGCATAATAGGTGTTGTTTCATTCCTACGAAGGGCTATTTCTACCGTTTCTATTTTGTCGAGATCAAAGGATCCTCTCAGTGGCCACTGTCTTTCTCGATCCCTTTTCGTATATTTATGCCACAGCTCACTATAGGCTATAGCAATTAATCCATGCTTCATGAACATGTCCTTATTAGGGGTGCCTTCCAGCGGAGCCGGATGGTTCATCTCTAATAAGCGGTCCGGGTTAAACAGGCTACTAACCAGTGGGGAGAAGACAGGCATGACGGATCACAATGGGATAATAGTCAGCACTACCTATCTTATCACTGCGCGCAAAGACTAGACAGAATATTTCTATTCTACGTTGTTTGCACGTAGTGAATACCTCATGAACCAATTCTGAGCAATCAATCAACGTTAGGTCAAAAATAAAAAATCAATATGGTCAATGGGGAGAATAAGTAGGCTCGCAAAGGTTCGCGTCACCTACCCTTTCACTATCTGCAAAGAGGGGACCTAATCTTCCCTGTTTTCAGACAGAGAATCTCCAGAAAACAATTTATAACAGTTAATCAATGTTAGGTCAAAAATAAAAAATCAATATGGTCAATGGGGAGAATAAGTAGGCTCGCAAAGGTTCGCGTCACCTACCCTTTCACTATCTGCAAAGAGGGGACCTAATCTTCCCTGTTTGTAGACAGAGAATCTCCAGAAAACAATCTATAACAGTTAATCAATGGGGGGGGGCAATTGTTCAATGGGGAGGGGGAAAATAGGTCCGACGGGTGCGTACCTATCCTTCGCTGTTTATAAAGGGAGAGCCTGTTGTTTCTCCGTTTGTAGACAGTGAATCTCCAATAAATTAACAAAGAGTAATACTAGTATTTTCTCAACAATTATCAATTATTTTCAATTATCTATCACTTTCGCAATTCGTCGTGTTTACACGACCTTACCCGGACCGCATGGACAGTTTCTCGTCTTCCGAATCCAGCGCCCGATCGTCCTCTTCTCTTCGTACTTCTCGTGGCACTCCTGATGGTTCCCAGTCAGGACCGCAGATCACTCGAGAGAGGTCTGTTCGGAACCAGTGAAGTTCGGATGATCGGCTGTCAGACAAGGGTCTATCGGACAGGGTACCTTCCGATCGTTGCAGTCGTTCACTCTGTCGTCGGGACCTCTCCCACTGGATCCACGAGTCGCTGATGGGCCCCACGTTTGGGACGCCAATTGTTAAGAAGGGTTCCAAAGACAACCGGTAACCAAAGACCCTTTTATGTTGCCCGGCGGTATCGCCTCTATGACCCACCAATATTAATCAATGAAGAAGCAGGCGCTGGAGACTGGAAGGCAGGAAACGAGGATTTTATTCTCTCCGGAGGAGAACACATCAATTCAGACAGCAAGTATCGTCACGAGGTGCTCTAACCACATCTCTGAGGCCTGGCCTCTTATACTAGGGATTATGACCTTTATTGCACATAACACATTCTCGCAATACTTTAGTACTTGAAAGAACATCCTCGGAATCTCCCCTTCAGACCCGTTCCCACATACATTTACAGTTGGATTCCCCACCCCGGTCACAACAGGTGATGGTTGTCGCACAGCAGGGCATTCCGCCGATTCACGGAATGCATGGGGTTGATCGGATCTCATGGGGTGGGGGCTTTGATCGGTTCGGGGGTCTTTTGATGGGGAGGGGAAGCTTCCTACTGTACGGGGTAATAAACAGTATCCGCAGAGCCAGGTGGCGGCCTGGGAACAGGGAAGACAAACGGGGACACAGGAAAAGGGGTTTGCATCAAAAGGGTTTGAGGCCATGAAAGGAATGAGGGGAGGTGTCGCGCTGGGAACAGGATGGGATTCAGTGGTGAAGCTGCGCTGAAGAGGGGTTTATGACCCTAGGCATGAGAGAGAGCGGGGGTTGTCAGTGTGTGGGGGAATGCTTGCGAGGTTAAGAGAGAGAGAGAGACGCGCTGGCTATCAGCGAGGGGCAGGGAGGCCATGGTGCTCAAAATGGCTGCCGCTTACGCGCACGAATGGGCTTGGAAAAGGGGGGGGGCAAGATGGCGCCGATAATGTTCACCAAGTTTGTATTTATTTTCCACACTCTGGATATGATCAGTCCTAGAGAGGAGCCCATACAGTGTCTGTGTTTCTGCCAGTGTTGATGTAGGTTATTGTTAAGAAAGCAGTAGAAGGTGTCCTGTTATTTGTTGCAGTCTGTGCCCTAGTGAAGATTGAAGTCACCAAGGAAGATGTTACATCAAAGAAAGATGATACTGTTAAAGCAGATTAATTCGAATGTTCAGAGCACCATGTATTTTTCGACTAAGATATTAATTTTGCCGGGTGGTTGATAAATGTTTACTCTGCGGTTGAGTGCAGAGTTGTGGGAAATTTCCAGAGACATGCATTTGAAATATTAAAAGCGACAGGAGGGGGAGGGCGTGGCTTGGTAGCCAACATGGCGGGCGTGTTCTGAGCCGGCTCCGTCCAGCCCGCCGAACATCCGACGATTATCCTGGCAATCTGGTATTGCTAAAACTGAAATTCTAAAAACCTGCACGCGACGCAAGCTCCCCCATCGATTGGCGCCCTTCCTGGCAGCGGGGACCGCCGTGGAGCGGAGATCTGGTGGAGGCGGACGTGCGGCCTAGTGCAGAGCGAAGGTCCCAAGAGAGCGAGGCGGCGTGGCTGATCCGTAGCGAAATGCTGGGCCGGGCCGGGCTGACAGACGCTCCGGCTGGGGGTGTGCGGTCCGGAGTGGTGTCGGGGGGCCAGCTGGCTGTCTGGTGGTTCCTACCCTGGGGGAACCCGGAGTCTGGATCGGGTGAGCTGCGGAGAGGCCAGGGGCCCGGCGGCCACATCGGACCGCGGCGGTGTGGAGCTGTGCCTGGAGCTGCCCGGGAGGTCGGAGGGGGCCGGCGAGGTGAGCGGGACCTGGCAGCCGGCGAGAGGGGCGGCAGGCCTGTCTTCCCGAGAGCTTCTCCCTTTGGGGTGGCTGTGGGGATCGGTGACGGTCAGGCCGTGGGTGGGGCCCTCGGGTGTACCGACTGGTGGTCTCGCCCCCGCACTCCCCTCCTAGCTGACGGGGAAGTCTGTTGGGCCCCTCGAGGGTCCGGTGGCGGCGACCGTGGAGCGGAGGCCCCCCCCCCCTGGCTGGCATCGGAGGCGTCTGGAGGTCTGGTCGGGCAAAGTGATTGCCCTTGTGACTGTGGCAGGCTGTGCGGCCCCTCCCTGTGGGGAAGAGCCGTTTCCGCTGGGCCTGTGAGTTGCAGCTTGGTGCGGCCCAGTTCCCCCCCCCAGCCCCCCCACAGACTGTGTTGGTGGCGAGGTGGGGGGCGCGGTCGCGGTCCGAGGCACCCACTCGGGGGACACTGTCTGGGCCTGGTGAGGCCTATGGAGCAGCAGCGAGCGCAGGACACTGGCAACGCTGCTGGGCTGAGAAGCCGGGCCCTGGAGGTTGGATTGCTGGCCCTCATTGAGTTCCACTTCCCGGGGCATGCAACGGGCCCTTCGTGATAGCCGGGCTTGTGGGTCTGGCTGTCGGTGTGAGGCAGGAGTTCGGCCTTGTCTATGGGCCGGTGGGGACGGCGTGAGGACCTTACCCAGTAGCGGGGGCCGGCTGGTACACCCGGGTGACACAGGTGGCCAGAGAGAGACTGTGTGGTTTGGCCAGGTGCAGAGGGGTGGCAGAGCCCAGTCTTGCAAGGGGAGAGCTGGATCGGGCCTGCGGGCCAGTGGAGAGGCCTTGACCAGAGACAAAGGAGGCCGCGAGTCGACTTAACAAGGGCCTATAGATAAGTACACTGGTTTGGGAGCAGGGTCTGGAGCGTCTGGGGGCCAGCAGGGGGTGATGCCGGACAAAGCTGCCCTCAAGGCCGCCATCACCCAGTCCAGGGACATGCTGGACGCAAAGGTAGGGGCTGTAGGAGCGGACGTAATGTTGCTGCGTCAGGACCTGCGCAACGCAGTATCCCGTATCTCTGAGGCCGAGACCCGCATATCGGGAGTGGAGGATGATGTCACAGAACTTAAGCAGACGGTGGCGGCGATGGAAACCATCCCGAGGGGCCTAGTACTCAGGGTAGAGGATGCGGACGGACTGGCCCGCCGCAATAATCTCAGCTTTGTTGGGTTTCCGGAGGGATGTGAGGAGGGGCACATGGAGCGCTTCCTCACCACTTGGCTAGAGGGCTAGTCTTTGTCTAAGTGTTTTGTAGTGGAGCGGGCCCATCGAGCACTCATGCAGAAATCTCCGGTGGGGGCCTGCCCGCGGGCTGTCATCGCCAAGTTACTAAACTATATGGACAGGGACATGGTCTCGAAACTGGTCCGGGCCAAAGAACCGCTGCTATACAACAACACTCGTATCCTGATTTTTCCCGACTAAACGCGGCAAGTTCAACAGCAACACCAATCGTTCATGGCCGCTAAGGCGAGGCTGAGGGCGCTTAAACTTCCCTATGCCCTGCTGTTTCCTGCGTGCCTTCGGGTGGTCTTTCAATCGCGCACCCACTTCTTTGAAAGCCCCGAAGAGGTCTTTCGATGGACGGATGAGACAGTGTGGGTGAGGCCTCACACCCCACCGAGAAGAGACTCTGACCCCTCCGTGAGGGTTGTGGCCCGGGGGGGTCCCAGTGGTCGGCGGAGGAGCAGTGATCGGCGATCAAGGTCCAGGAGGCGCTTGCAGTCTAGTGATGCGGCCTCCCGAGAGAGGCCGGCCCTGGGAGAACAGACTTTGGAGCCATAGCTGGGGAAGCCGATGTTGCGAGGCAGAGCTTCACTTGACAGATACAGGATTGTCCTGAACTGGGCTTGTGTTACCATCAGGAGTGGACTGGCGGGTGCCCTGTTGAATGTCTATGTGCTGTGAGTTGGGGATCCATTGGTTAGGGCGGAACCCATCCCCCTGTTGTGGAATGGGGATCAGGCCCTCTGCGACAGATACTTCAGAGTTGGGGTTGAGGTATGAGGAGGGGGGTTGTTTGGATTGGGGAAGTTTTGGTTATCAGGTCGCACTCTTACCACAGGCCCGACATGGTCCACACACACACCACCGAGGCTTAATGACCGCGTTACATGGCAAGGGACTCCCCAACGGCTAGCTCGTCCGTGGGGGGACATGGTCTGCAGCGCGGTCTTCGTATCCTCAGTTGGAATGTCCGAGGGGCGTTAGACAAGGTCAAGCGGGAGGCAATACTTCAGCATGCGAAGCGCTCACGGGCAGATGTTCTTCTGCTACAAGAGACACACCTCATGGGCATGAGGGCCCTATGCTTGCAGCGCTATGGCTTCCAACAGGTTTTTCACGCAGGCTTTCTTAGGGGGTCACGCGGAGTGGCCATACTGGTGCATCGAAGGATTCCTTATACACATGAACAATAATGGTCCGATTTGCAGGGGCGCTACTTGGTTATCCGGGACCGGATTGGTTGGGGACCCTCTGATATTGGGTAGTGTGTACGCTCCACCCCCGCTGCAATGAAATCTCATTGAAAAGCTGAGGTCACTATGGGCGGATATGCCCGATGTCATATCAGTGTTGGGTTGGGACTGGAATGACGTTATGCAGACGGTACAGGACAGGTCGGGGACCGGCAGCGGTGTTAGAGGGGGTCTGCCCACGAAATTCATTCGTGACTGGAATGGATTGGGTCGACACATGGCGCCGGGCGCATGGCGCTGCTCTGGGATACACTTACCTTTCGACAGTTCATAAGTCCTTTTCCAGGCTAGACTATATATTTGTCCCTAGGGTTAGGGCGGGTAGGGTAGTGGCAGCGGGGATACTGCCTCAAGGTCTTTCGGACCACTCCCCAATACGTATAGAGCTGGACACTGGGAGGAACAGGCAGCCGTTCCATTGGCGCCTAGTGGTGTGGAACCTTTAAAATACAGAATATACAACTCATATGGGAATCCATCGCCCAGTATCTGACAGAGAATGTGGGCACTGTATCCAGCGTGGCCACGCTGTGGGAGGCGCTGAAGCCCACTCTGAGGGGGTGGATATATCCTGGTGTGCAGCGGCTTGCAGGCAGCGAAGGGAGAGGGAGGAACTGACCCATGCAGAGGCGAACATAGAGAGACTTAAGAGGCAGAACCGAGAGTCAGGGAGCGAGCTGGGAATGAGACAATTGCTTCTGACCCGACAGGAATGTGCGGCCCTGCTAATGAAAGAGGCGCATCAGGCCTGGATGGCTACGCGCAGTAGGGTGTACCAATGGGGTGACAAGTGGGGGAAAATGTTGCACCGTCTGTGCCAGGGCACCCTACATGCTCAGGCTCTACCAGGAATTCTGGATTCGGCGGGAGATCCGATTACAGATCCCCCGGCCATAGCGGAGAGCTTTGCTGAGTACTTCGCCGATCTCTACGCTCCTCGGGAGTGCCTGGAGGCTGCCCCAATTGAGAAATTCATTGCTGATCGGCCGCCCAGGGGTCTGTCGGATGACCAGCGAGACCAGCTGGAGGTCCCCCTATCTGAGGAGGAACTGGGAGCAGCCCTGGGAGAGCTGAATCCCGGGAAGGCACCTGGACCAAACGGGTTCCCGAGCGAGTTCTTCCGTCGTTACAACTTGCAGCTGGCTCGGCATTACTGGGCTGTGGTGTAGGAGGTGCAGGACAAGGGGGTGCTTCCCCCGGATAGGAGACACGCGGAGGTGGTGGTGTTCTATAAGCCTGGGCGCCCACCGGAGAGCCATGCGTCCTACTGCCCCATTTCCCGCTTAAATGTAGAAGCCAAGGTTTTGGCGAAGGCGCTGGCCAATCGGCTGCTGCCACACATAGCATCGCTGATGCTCCCCGACCAGGCGGGATTTATGCACCAGCGGGCTACTCGACACAACATTAGAAGGGCGCAGGTGGCGGTTGCTGCGATCCGGCAACTAGGGGAGCCGGCAGCTTTACTTTTAGCCGATATGGATAGGGCGTTTGATTCTCTGAGATGGGTCTACCTGTTTGCCCCGCTGCCTAGGCTCAACCTGGGCTCGCGATTCCTTTCTTACATAAAATTATTATACACCGGCTTAACAGCGACGGTCAGGGTTGCGGTCGCGGTCTCATCCACTTTTGCGATTCGGAGGTGCACGCGGCAGGGCTGCCCCCTGTTGCCATACCTGTTTGCCCTGGCTATGGAGCCCCTGGCGGCTTGGGTGCGCATGGACGCACAGGTGCATGGGTTTGAGTGGGCCACGCGTCTCTCCGATAGAATAGCGTTATACGCCGACTACGTTCTTTTCTTTTTAACGGCTATGGACAGAACGGGTCCACGGCTGCTGCGTATTATGCAGATTTTTGGGGAGACGTCGGGTCTCTATATGAACCTCCGCAAATCCACACTATGGGTTCTAGGCGGGCTGACGGGGGTGGGATCGTGGGCGTCCAAGGTTCATTCTGCAGCCCGGGGATCGAAGTACCTGGGGGTAGTGCTCTCGGGGGTACTAACGGTGGCCTGGGAGCGGAATGTAGTACCTGTGTGGGAGAGGGTGCGGGCAGATATCAAGTCCTGGTCTTGCATGCCCTTGATGCTGTTCGGCAGACCGGCAATTTTTAAAATGGTGGCGCTCCCCCGCCTTCTATACCAACTACAGAATCACCCGTATCCGATTCCAGCTCGATGGTTCCAAATGGTAAACTCTGTGTTAGGGCAGTTCCTATGGGAGGGTGGGAGTGTGCGGGTGGCAATGCGTACTTGTTTCCTCTATACTTACAGTGGGGGATTGGCATCCCCAGATCTCCTCTCATACTATCAGGCCTCGCACCTGTTGGTCCTCAACGATTGCTGGTACGCGGACAGAGGGGACTCGGCGTACGCGCTGGAGCGCTGTTTAATGGGTCAGCACACGCTACACACTATACTGTATTCGGCGAGGTTGCGTAGCGCGCTACCACCGGCTACAAGGGTGGTGTTCAGCATTTGGAAACAGGCGCTTCGGCGCATGGGTTGGTGGGGCGTTTTGACACGGGAGACCCCCATGTGGAACAACGGGCGGCTGCCCCAGTTAGCTTAGAGGGGCTTAGAGGGTGGTATGCCATTGGCATTTCCACACTGGGCGATGTAGTGGCCGATACAACTCTTAAATCCTTTTGGGATCTTCAAGAGGAGATTTAATTGCATCCGACACAATTCTATCAGTATCTGCTGCTGCAACACGCGCTATCCCCTAGTCTGCAGGGCCTGGAGTCCATCTCCGAGTTCAGTCCTATCGAGGCTAAACTCTTTATGGGGTACTTTGGAGAAAAGAAGATATCGCGCATATACCAAACTCTGGTAACCCCTTGCTCCTCCACACTCCGGAAGCTCCGGGGGACTGGGTGGCTGATGTGGGCGAGCTGGAGGAAGAGGGCTGGGTGGAGGTCCTGGCGGCCCCTTGTGGGGCGGCTATCGCAATGCGACTTCACCTAGTCCTATTAAAATACCTCCACAGGGTCTACTTTACTAGGATGCGCTTATGGCGGGCGGGGATGATCTCCTCACCGGAATGTCTGCGCTGTGACCAGGCGGAAGGCACGCTTATCCAGAAGGTATGGCAATGTACATCATTAGATCGCTTCTGGAGGGGGCCTTTGCATGCCTCTCGGAGGTCTTGGGCTGGGAGCTTACCCACACACCGCAGTTGGCAGTATTGCATGTGATGGAGGGGGTGGGGGGCAACATATATAAACAACACCTTTTGCTTTTGGGGCTTACCTTGGCAAAGCGAGATATTGCATAAGCCTGGAAGGCAACGAGGGCTCCAGCGGTGGTGGCTTGAAAAAATGGCCTCGATTCTTGCATAGACCTAGAGCAGCCCATATTTGTGGCCAGGGGATGCCCGCGCAAACACTATAAACTCTGGAACCGGTGGGCGGAGTATCGTGGTCTATGGCTGGAACCCCCTGTGATGGAAGAGCCCTTGTTGCCAGGTTAGATGGAGGAACATGTACAGATATCGAGGGGTGGACAGAAGGGGGTGGTGGAAGGGACCTGGGGTGCTTTTTCTGTGTGTATTTATTGTGCATAATTGCGGACATGGTGCTGTGGACTTGTGCGACCGTGGGGGGAGTGGGAGTTTGGGGGGGGGGGGGAGTTGGGGATTCGGTGGGTTACTATTTTATGCTCCAGCACACGGGGCAGTTGCTTACGGGAGGGATGAAAGATTATGATACAAAAGTCATTTGCTGTTGTAGATGCTCTGAAATGCTTTGGCAGTTGCCCCTTGCGTGCAGGGCGCTGCATGATATATGCAATTTGACTAATAAAATCTGTTTAAAAAAAAAAAAGAAAGCGACAGGAGGGGAGGAGCCTGCATTGAGGTTCTGTGAATGGCTGCTAGGCCCCCACCCAGTTTGTCATCTTGGTCACAGAGAAGACTAGAATGGAGTGGGAGTACTAGAAGAGGCAGAATGTTTTTCGAGGCATCACTGAGCCAGGTTTCCATGAGAAACTTGATATTATGGTTGAAGTTTGACTGCTGAGTGGCAGTTATGCAGCTGGGGTAAGATGTGGTGGGTTTTTGCACAAGGTGACCGGCGGTGTGATGGGGGGTGATAAGGTTCAATTACCCGTGATTTTGGCTAGCGGAGATCTGTGATTTTGGGTGGTAGTGTGATGTGGGTCAGGGGACTGCGGTTTGTGATGGTGGTGGAAATGGGAAGATAGTCTTGTCTTTGGTTGGGTAGCTGACTATCGGAGACTTTGGTGTTTTCGTAGCTTTCGATGAGATGGTGTTGGCCTTTTTCACTGAGGGAAGAAAGCACCCATTTAGGTCAGACTTAGTAGTTATCCCTGGTGATACTGATTGGCTGGAATCTATTATTTTTAGAGGGATGTTGTATGTCTCTTTTATGGGTTGTAAGCGAGTCCCTAAACAGAGTGCTTGAGAAAAGATTTTGGTTTTCTTAATGAGATGTTCTGAAGAGCGCAGGCATTCCATGACCAGAGGCAGTTGAGGCTCAGGAGAGGGTAGGGGTTTCTGTTGTGCTTCAAAAGAGGGTCTTGAGTTATGCTTGAGGTTCAGAAATGCCAGTGGAGGGACAACTGATGAGGAAAGAGGGGAAACGCACAGAATGGAAGAGGGGCAGGGGAATGGGAGATGTGATAGGAGTGGGTGGTTACCGAAGAAAGGAGGGTGGGTGAAGTAGAAGAAAAGTTGGGTAAAGAGGGTGAATGTATTAGTATTGGGTACTTGGGGGAGAAGGATCGGGTGTTGATGAGGTGGGAGGTTGGCTGGATACGGCTAGATCATAGAGAGGGAGCGGGTGGAGTATAGGGAAGCAGGGAGGGTGATGGGGCAAGGATTGGTAAATGGTGGTTCGATAGAAATTTGTAGAGAAGAGGCCGGTGTTAGCGATGCTAGACTCGCCACTGTGATTAAAGGAGAAGGTAAGGTGAGGAGGTGGGTTTCGCAGCTATAATTAAATGGGAGGAGACAGTGGAGGGAGTCTGTGGGGGAACCTGTGAAGGACTGTTGTGGCCTCGCTGATCATGGCAGTATGAAGCGTAAGATATTTGAAGGGCGGTCTGAGGATCCTGGAGCCTTACCAGCAAACCGTTGAACTGTCCAGAAAAGCAAGTTTTTATAAGTTAATTCAAAAGTTGTTCACAATGTTGTGGGACAATGTTTCTGCAGTAAATAGTTGCATGTGTTTTTTCATAAAGCTATTGCATCACAAAATATATGTTTGTATAGATGGTCAAATTAACCCATATTCCTAGAAATATTCCAATTTTCTCAGCTGCAACTGTGATGTTTCCTGACTCAGGGGATAAGGGATGTGTGTTCCTTTGTTAGTTTGCAGTGCTCAATCCCTCTAGTAAGTAGTGAATCTTGGCATGCCTCCATGTTTCTCGGGCACAACAAGAAACTCTTTGTAATCAACCTATTTATTTCTTGCAAACATCAGATAAGTACACAGTTTGTGTTGACAAATGCAGAAGAGGAAGATTCGAAAAGGTGCAAGACTATCTCAGTAGAAAGTTTCAGATACTGCCGGTAAATGCTGCAGAGTGCAGATTGAGAATCTGAAGACAAATACGCGGAAGGTTGAACAGTAGCACCACTCTTTACCTCCTAGTTGGGAAACAGGCCACAGTTTAGTTTCCAGGAATATAAGTGCACCATGGCTAAAAACATTGCAGGAAAAAGCATACACCAAATGTTAATGTTATTATTATGTCGCTACTGGTGATTTTCAGGCGAGCCTGTGGTATGTTTACAAAAATATCAGGGTCACAAACCTATTCCTTATTCATATCACCCCGAGTGGGAAACAAGTGGGTCATCCCTTCTGAGAGTAAAGATTGGACACTCTAGTCTGTTTTGGACATGGTATTTTAAGATCTAGCCTGTGTCTGATATTGAGAGAGAGAATATGCCCTATGTATTGGGTTGTGGGCAAGGCTGATTATTTTACCCTGATGATGGGGATGCCACAACAACATGTAATATAAGGGATGAAGTGCTCCTAGCACTATACATAATTGTGGTATTGCAAGTCACAAAGTTCAGTGAACCTGAAAAGCCATTTATTTCACTCTTGTGCATCTAATTAAGGATAGGAAAGAATGAACCCGTTTGATTAGACTCTGAAGCACTTGAACTATCAAGAAGTTTGGGGGTTATGAATCTTTAAAAACCCCGATTAGCCAAATATAGAATTTAAGTCCGCCAGAGCCCGCAACTGAGAAAGAAAGCATTGTGCACTTATAGGCTCTGAAAGATCGGGAACGACCATTACTAAGAGTCTGGCTCTACTTTTAACCTTCAACTTCCAGGGTCTTAGAATGCTCTTTAGGTGTAGCCGAGGGACATCAATAGTTGTTTAACCAGCCCCTTGTATAAAAAAAATATATATTCTGTGTACATACGAAGAGGGGCTTTAGGTGAGCCCTCTTCATTCATTCATCTGTTCGGCTGTCATTTAACATTTTACTTTAACCCATCACAGTATACAACATAACATGGGCAGTGGGCCAGCCCACTTCAGCCATTGGCTCTCTTGCACTTTGAGTGATTCTTTAGATTTTTAGGATTCTGGAAGAATGCCTCTATAGGTCTTCCATTTTCTTTTCCTGTATTCTTATATGCAGCGCTGTACAATAAAGTGGTCTGTGTAAAACACTTTATTTGCACTTGTACGTTTTTTATTAATTGAACATGGATTTCTTAGCCTATTTGTTTGATGTCCACAACTGGATGTGGTTCTTTACCCTTTAGGGTATCATAATTGTGCATCACACACCCACATCAACTATGTTGTGTTTGTAAACAAGGTGAGGACTTTTTGGCTAATGCTTTCAGCAAAACATAAACATGGTTATACTCTTCTATAGCTACACGAGAAGCACTTTTGACTATCAATGGTCCTTGCTCCATTACCGAATCCCATTTCCATCATCAGCTGTTGAGTGGAGACATGGACACAACGCAATATGTTTGAAATTAGTAGAGCTTTAAACTTCCAGACTGATGAGTATACAATATCAGTCTTCTTCCCTTCCAAATGTCCCTGTCTTGGACATAACACACCTACCAACCATCTACTCATTGAGTAATACCTCAGACACTCTTTATTCCCATCGGATCACATGCATAATAACCCTTACACAGCGGGGTGGGTTCCTTGTTTTCATAAGTAGCCCGGCTCTGGCTGTGGGTCATTAAAAGCAGGTGGGTGGATGGATCGAACTCTGGCCCAGAGAAGGTATTTGGCAGATTCCTTCCTGCAGGAACTGCTTATGGTCAATAGGGTGGGATTTCAGACTAGGCCATTGGCTCACAGTCATTCTGTGACCCTACGCCACTTTGTCTCAGAAATGTATCTCTTAATTATGGGGATTCAGGTAACGATTAATAAAATAGAATAAACACACTACCTAGCCTAAAAGCACAACCCATCAGTTAGGGTGTGCATTAAGAAATAATAAAAGTAGCTTACGAATAAGGACCACATCAGTAATCCATCAAATGAACTCTAAGCCCTCAAATTCAAATGAAATACGGATTGAGGTGCAGGTAATAATTTTTCCGCCATCTTTATGATGAATCGTACTTTTTCCCTCAAGCTGGAGAAGGTGGGGCATCAATTCAGATCCATGTTTACGACAGCAGAATGCAAAGTTATGCGCTCATTGGTGATGATCTTTCAGGTCAATCACTCCCCTATGCCCATTATATGCAAAGTGATCTTCAAGCTAGAAGCTAAAACTTGAGTATTTCAAAGTGTAATCCAAAATTTGCTAAGTATATAGATGAGGCGTCATTGGAAGAAGAATGCCACTTCCCGGATGAGAACATAAACACACATGAACCTGTGGAGATGAGGGTCTTGACCCCTCAGGCAAACCGCACATTTTGTGGCTGTGTAAGGACTACAGAGGTGTTGTCTAATACCAGTCGGTTTCTTATGGCTGCGATTTATTGAAGCCTACAGCACAGTACTGGTGCTAAAAGAATTATATTGGGCCGTATCAAGATAAGGTTGTATCAGATGAAAATTGAGAATACCATCTATAATGTCACGGTGAGCCTTGGCAATGACTAGAAACAATTCTCAATTCATGAAACTCAGACTTGTAATTTTGGTAATTGGTGCCCAGGCAGAAGAGTTATGTATGGTGGACCGACCCGTACTGAGAAATTGTCCTTGGGCATTATTGGACAATAAAGCATGATTATATTACTGAATGTGATAAAATCACTAATTTTCATGCGTTCCTTAGCTTACCTTTGGGATACAAAAGTAAAACCGACCCATAACAATCCCATAAATTGCCTCAATATGATATAAACTGCAGAGCTGACCATGCTGCTCTGAAAATCCTCAAGCAATGCATACGTTTAAAATACAGTTTTCTGCAGGATTGCTTGTAGCTAAATTCTTGTGTCCACAGCGTCGCCGAAGAATCGTGAAATACCGGTTTGGCCAGAGTAAAATTTACAGAGGCGGAGAGACCTTAAACCAAAGGGCCCCAAACGAGAGGACAGGGAAGTGCCGCAACAGTGTTTTGAAGTCGGTGCAGCATAAACTACCCATTGCCGTCCCCCCTGAAAGGAGGGGCTTCTTCTCTTCATTGTGCAAGATATGATGTTTAAGAAAGAGTTTATTAATCTAAAACTGGCAAATTAAACAACTGTTGATGACTGGTTTTTACTGCGATGTATCAGTCGGTAAACATTTTTTTATTATTTCGTATAAGTAAAGACTTCTAAGTGGCATGTTTGCATGTTTATTTATGTTATTTTTATTATTTATGTGGCATTATAGACTGGAAATAGAAATTATTGTAACCTATAGGAAGTGTGCTTTGATTCATTCTGTCTACTTTTAAAAGCCCACCTTTCTGACAATCCGCCTAGTGCGCTTCCCTTGTCACCTTGTGGTAGTGATGAGAAGGATGAGCTTTATCTAGGGATGCAGAAAGTGGTGCCTTTTGGCCTGCTTAAAATTTATAAAGTTCTTTTACAATTTTACAAACCTGGTAACCATCAGAAAGTTTGCACTTTTATTTTTAATGAGCGTAAAAATGTGTTAAAAGTAGGTTTTTACTGAAAAAAAAGAATTAGTCCTTCGTACCCAGAGAATTTTTTCTCTAAGCGAGTTTTAGCAGTGAAAAAAATTGGTCCGCGAAGAAGTTAAGCTAAGTACACAAATTTACAATTTTGTGAAGTGAAAATGTTTTGTTCTTTACCCAATTTTTTTTTAATGCTGTTGAAATTTTGCTTTGTCCCTTTCCTCCATAGCACTTCTGTCTCCACAGCAGTCATTTTTTCTTCTGCTAAGCAGGGTAGCGTTGACTTACGAAAGGGGTCCACAACCTTTACTGTGATAGGCTTAGATTGCTTCATTTTATGCATGTGCTTTATTGTAGCTTTCTGTACATTGATCTGGGTGATGAAAGTAGAAACTAAGAGTTCTAAATATCTCCACAAAGCTAAAAAAACTGTGCAGTACCTGATCTAGGCCATCCACGCAGGTAGTGCAACTTGCGTTTGATTGTAGGAAGATTCACACCACCTTTGTTGGGTTTTAAATTTTCAGAGGAAGCCTTTTCAATGATCAGCTGAAGCCAAGCTATCATTGTCTACAGAACTCCCCTATGGTGAGTCAATGTTTCTCTCTACAGCAAGATACAGAAGGCTGCAGGAAGATGGATATTCCTTGTTTGAGTCGCTGTAGATACCCCATTGCCTGGCAGAGCTCTTAGGGATATCCTCTTCCTCAGGAGACAGAAGAGGAATCTGATTGTGCCCCAACATTCTACCAGCGCCGTCCTCCAAGCCCAATATTGGAGGCTGGATGTTGCAGGTAGCATTGCCTATTACCAGTGGTAGCGGAATATCAGGATTGTCCTATGCTCTTCATTTTAAGATTCTTCTTAGATTCTCCACTTGCATTCCCCAATGTATATCTTATCTGTGCATTCTAAAGAAGAGGATTAACTCAATTTAGGAATCTATACCTCCCAGGCCATTCAAGTAGAGGCTAAATTCCAGTTGCCAGCCGTCCTTTAGTCTCAATTTTAACCACTATTATTTTTTCATTTTAAAACATCCATTTGTAATTTTCAGAAATAAGTGCAAGACCATTAAAACCTCAAAATTCATAAAATTAGTTCTAGATTTATTTTTTACTTGACCATAATTTTTAGAAGAGCTCTTTCATATGATCTTATTTTATAAGTATCCAAGAAATAAAGTAACATTTTTAATGGACTTATGTTTGAGATATCCATAGTTTATGCAACTCTTCTGCAATTGAGTTATTGTTGGCGCATAAGAATAATTGTAATAGAATTATTTTATGATTCATTTCTATACCATATGTTTTTAGGTGAATGTCTCTAAAACAGCTTTTACACACTTATATAAAATAACAACGGAAGGAGCGTTCAATCATTGCAAACCTAAATATCTGTTGTCCCTGGAACATAAACCCGTACCTGAATAGAGATCCTCCTGGTAAGTCTATTCGACTTGCTATGTGCTGGATGTAGACTACAGCGAAAGATATTGAAGAGTATAAATATTCAACTATAAATAAAAAAATGTTCAGAGGTTCACAAGGCAAACCGGGTCTACTGGGGTTCTACAATGGAGGTTGAAGTAGTTTGCCTTCGATGTTCCGGGATCTGTCATATTATGGCTCTGCAAGCTCCCCAAGTACAACCCCTTCAGCACTTCACTCTCCGCGATGGAGAGCAGTCACATGCTTCCCAGACAGTCGGTATGGGGGTGCTCGAGCTCAGCACTCTGCATTTCACAAACACACATTATTATAAAAAATAATTATCCAACCCAATACTTGACTTTCACGAAAAATTACTTTCATTCACACTAGAATTAAATACTACACATAGAAAGGTAGGTAGCGTCCTCTATTGACCCCAGCTTCTCCCCAGCTCAGGGGTTTTAGCATGATTAGACTCCGGTGCAGGTTACCCCTGTTCTCTTGCTTGAACGCGCAGTCTTTCAAGCTCAGATACCTAGTTTTCACCCTACGAGTTTCTTTCAGGCTGTGAATAGGCCGGCGCTTCTTGGCCAGCCTTCCTGCTCCTCCGATGCTTGCTCGTTGACACTTCTACAGGCTGAGCATGGGGCTGCAGTTCCTCTCTGGCTCTGAGGCGGTTACTTCTGGATGATGAGGCTGCTGTTGAAGATAGCTGCACAAGGGAGTGCTGGATCATCTCATGACTGGTCCGATGGGTGCATCCTTGCTCAGAGTGTTCAGGTCCAGATTGGTGTGGACATGCATGACCAAGCTGGAGCAGATAGTGAGGCTTAACACAGGATCACTATTTGTATGACGGACCACGGCTTCAGGAACAACAAGGTCTCATGTCCCACGGCAGCTCTGGGTCATGCTGTGACTTGAGGCAGAGGTAGCGAATTTAGGCTACAATTCAGTTTCACAGTTTAGGTGCTGAGGTTGCGCTGCAATTTCACCGATCATGCTCAGTGGCTTGGGAAACTTCTTGATTCCACGAGAAATAACACTGGTGAGCCTGCGGCCCACAAACTCCAGGACGCTACTGCAGACCCTCCGCATCAGGGTGACGCTGCACTTGACTGCTCTGGCACAGTCACTCCTCCTGCAGGGTTGGCAGATTCCTACTCTCTCTCAGCAGGAAGTCTGGCTTCCAGACACTTCCGGACTGGTAATCGATTCTTTTTTTTTTTTTGTTTTGTTTCACATTCCTTTATTAGTAATTCAGAACAAAACAGTATGGGGGAGGGCAGGGAACAAAAAATACACTTTGTGAAACAATAATACAACACAAAAGAATACAGCCCAAAATCAGGCAGAATATCGGCTAAAGGACAAGTGGAATACCTATAAAACAGGGACCCTCACTGGGTGAGGAGGGGCAGGCTCAAGGAGGGTTCACAGGTCCACATTTGTGTACAGGACAACCAATGGGACAGGGGGCGACCAAAGATAAAGGAAACATGACAAATGAGGATGGAGGCCCTTCTGGCATCCACATGTCCAGTGAAATGAGGGGAAAGGAATGGGAGAGGGTAGAGACGAGTGGGAACAGAGGGAGAGAAGATAGAGAGTAAGAGGGGAAGGAGAAAGACATCGAGCAAAAAGAAACCGATGTAGAGAGGACAAAAACAAACAAAAAAGATCAGAATGCGTCCCAAGCGTAGCAGCCATGGGACGGAGTTTAGTATCCGGAAAACCGGTTTTGGGGTGGGGGTAATCTGTTCTTGCAGCAAGAGTTGGACTCCGATAATGTCCCTCACTTCTGGGGAGCTGTGTGTCAGTCAGAGACCTGCGCTGGCTGCACAGCCTTCCTCTGAGTACTGTGAGGAGCACTCCCTCTCTTGGTCATAAAGACACTGGAAATGACAATGCAGTGGGTCACACTTTTACACAGTCAAAGCAGGTACGAGATGGTGACCCACCGTCTACACTCTCAGGACTGGTTTGGTGTGGTTCTCCTTTCAAGAGTCCTCTACAGACTGCCCTCTAGTCACACGAATGTCAAACAGCTGGCCTCTTCTAAGATTTTTAAAATTACTACATGTATCTCAATGGGGATATCCCTAAAATCTGGCATGGATCCGGCCCTCCAGGACCGGTTTGGAGACCCCTGGATTCTAATGGGTCCTTTTCACCTTTTACAACAAGGATTGCGGTCCCACCCTTCGCCCTTCCATCTACCATATGGCAGTGGTACAAGAGGACTAATCAGCAGCTCCTCTCAGCAAAAGACCTAGTTGAATTTCTAAAGGAGCCTGATCTCCATTTCTCGACTTCATTGTCTAGGTCTTCTCAGTCGGCTTCAGGAATGTCAGCAATACACTTCCACCATCTGGGAAAACAACCTCACCGCCACGTTGTGGACACCGTCAGGCTTCGGGTAGCCAAAATGGATAGCACAGGCTTGTTACTCTAGTCCTTCAAACCACACAGGAGCTAAGAGGGAAAATGGAAAGGGTCGCCCTCCACTCATAAACTGTATTTCAAAATAAAGACCCAGTCCAATCGCGTGCAACTATAACAGTGACAAACGGGGGGAGGGTTATTTTCTTGGGATACTACTCCCCACTACACTCTTATAAAAATTATAAGGAGGTAATGCACTGTGCTCCGCTCACATTAAAATGCCTGTTCTCTCTGACAACACCTCAGAACACCCACTCAAAGTGAGCCAACCCAGAAATGGTCACACAAGTCCACCTCAAAAATTGGACATTCCTCATACTAGAGAGAAAATATGTGCGAGAAGCAAATGACCCCTCACGGAAACACCACCATCGGGGTAACTGGTGATAAGCGTGGCTCAAATCCACCCGAGTGACCTACCGCACTCACCTATAGTCGCTATACAGGAAGTCAGCCGGACAGTGGAGAAGAATAAACAAAAGTCTTTATTAGGCCAAACAACACTCATATGAGAGGGCCCTGTCCGACCTCACTCCTAGGAGTGCGAACGAGAGGACTGACTCTCTGCATCACAGAAATACATTATAATGCAATACAGTAACGAGGGGTACGCCCCTTGTGGAAAATTACTGAGCCCCGGACCATGAAACAATGCTCTCATAGAGCAGGCATCTGCACCTGCGAGGGATACATTATTATCTCTATTTAAGGCCATGGAGCTGGGTTTCGGCGTCTCCGGGCATGAGAATATTACTGATAAGGGGGCTCGTTAGTTTCGGCCACAGTAAGCTAAGAAATGAAAACTGCTGTCTTAGTACATTTCTGTATTCCTGCGGGAGGGGCATGAGCGAGCAGAGCCCGCAGGCATCGAGAGTTACACAAGATGGTGGCACACAAGCTAAGCTAAGAAACTAATATGGTCACACATACATTTGAATATAAACAATGAGTGAGAATGTAAATTCAGCATAAGTGCATATACGAACAGCATTAGTTAGTCATATGATGCTAACTCGCACATCATCATAGGGTAATTAGGGCATCGAAAAGTGAATTCTATCAGACCCTCCTTTTAGCATCATTGGCTAACTATAGCCTCATTTATTTGCAAAAGGTAGTGTCGACATCCATTCTAGGGGGAGGACTTTATGTCTTCAATCTAGAACATCTTCTGCAATAAACATTAACCAACTTGCATCAGCAGGAATTTCAGTAATCATAGAAGTGGCATATTGTCCATGTAACTTCTTTTTCGGACGTATATTTGCAGCACACATTGAACAACATGGAGGGAGGCAATATATGCAAAGGCAGCAAGACAGAATTACACTCACCACTCCAACCAAACCCATCAATATTTTCCAACCCCAGGAAGAAAAGGCACCCCAGAGCCACCCTTGTAGAGACCATGTCCCATTATCTTGGTGCAATTCAGTCGCTAATCTATGCAATTTTTGTACTGCCAAGTTAACAGTCGGGGTGGAGTCAGGGATATAAACACAGCAAGATGTCCCGATGACGCGACAGGCCCCGCCCCTATCAGCTAGTATGACGTCAAGGACCATCCTGTTCTGGATTGTGAATAATCTCATAGCCTGAATTTCAACAGATATGTTAGTCGTAATGTCAGCCTCAGTCAGAACCACCTTTTCCATCACCCTAGACAGTCGTCTAATAGCTCTACTGTTAAATATCGGGCCCCAGAAAGGTAGCAAACCCTTAGAGAAATCAGTCCATTGCTGATACGAGGTGTCCGTCTGGTCGACGTCATCTACCTGAAGTTCCCTCCTTTTACGCTGCTCTAGCGGCTGCTCCGGAGGACTGGGAAATCGACGATGAGTTTTGTGGTAATCAGAGGGAGCCACATACACAGGGGGAATCATGTAAGCTAGATAGCACACCCCACCCCAACCCTCAGGTAACCATAGGTATCCATTATCACCGCAAATGAAATAGATACTTGGTGGGGCAATCAAAGAGGGGCTCGGGGGCAGGCGAATGGAAGCAGTGACATTACAAGAGCTATTACCAACCTTTATGGGACCCCTTCCCTCTATACAGAAAAATGGGGGAGGACCCACCACAGCCAGAGGTATCAAGGACTTGGAACTGTCGTTACTCTGTGGAGGGTGTCTGTAAGATAGAGTGGCGTTCAATTTTAGGAAGCTGTCCCTCAGTCTGTCAGTATCATTTGGTATCAGGAATCGGCCCAACCTTTTCTCACATGTCTCTATAAAAGTCTGGTCAAAACGTCCATCAGTATATATTCGTCCAAGGGAAGCTGGGGGCAGAGGGCGTACTCGCATTGTCATTGTCCACCCTCTATTCTGTAGTCGAGGAGTCAGAGAATCTGGCTGCTGGAAGTATTTAACAAGACCTATAAGAGTATACCACCCCACACAACTATTCACTGGCGTCAAAGGAAGAGCAAGGAATCTGTCTTTCTTATAGGCAGCAGAGGGTAAGAGCCCGCAAACCCAACAATCAGTCAAGTTGGTAGTGGCATGTGCATGATGTAAAGTCTTAATAAAAACATTTTCTTTGTAATTTTTACGCAACATTCTCTCACCATAATCGACAGTAATCATAACATGTTCAGGAATAGCAGTGGGTGTGGGTGCGAAAACATGGACGGGGTAAGCCTTGTCTAGAAAAAACAATATTCCGAGAGTCACTAAAAAGGCAATCAAAAAATTATTATGACTACAATCTTTCCTTTCCGTGGAAGGGCCAACCAAGGGGAATCAGGCACAGGTCTCGGAGGAGCCGCAAAAGGCTGCTCCTCATCAGGAATGGGACGCCCAAAGGGATACATTGTAGAACAGTCTTTCAAGAATATCAAAAATCAAAAATTAAAAAAAATCACACTATTACTAGAAAAATAGTCCCAGACAATCCTCAACCGGCCAGAGGGGTTCTTCAACCCTTAAAAAGGGATCTTCTCCCTGTGTCCTTCAAAGCCTCACAGGCAGGCTTTTACCGTCCATACCTATTTCCCACAATGTTCTTCAACAATACAGAAACAAGGGAAGCACTTAATTCGGGCCCCGCACCACTCTATAGTCCCAAAGAACACAATCTTCGGCTAGACACCAGGGCTCTTATAAGTCCATCCCTACCACTAAATCTTCTTATTCAGGAAATCCACTAAGCCCTTCTTCCGATGTCTAGTCCATCAATTTCAGCACTATTACTTGTTAACTTTTTTTTTTCGGGGCCTGAAATTATAGCGAGTGCTCCCTGGCACTTCAGGATCTGTGAACAAGGCAGGTGCATCTGTGGCAAACGCTGGGCTTTCTGATATCTCTTCACTAGTAACAAGGGGAGTAGTAGAGCTCACTGAAGTCTCAATTCCGTTACGCTCTTCTCCAATCAGTGAAGCATCCGAGAAAGGAGCATACCTCGGGATAGACTCACACTCTTGATCAGCGATGCCATCCTGGACCCATTGGTCATAGGGCAACGGGAGCGGGACTCTCTTTACATGGGAGGCGTGAGTCCACGCCTTCCTGCCGTCGATCCGAAGTGCAGTACGGGTGGTGAGGAGCACCTGGCGTGGCTCTGACCACCTTGGCTCCAGGCACGACTTCCGCTGATATCTTCGGACGACGACCCAGTCCCCTGGGTGGATGGCGTGTCCAGGCCCCTCCGGCAACGGCTTCAGAGTGTCTGCTACCTGCTGATGAATAGAACGAAGATCTTTAGTCAAAGCATACAGATAATCTGTCAATAAAGGGTAAGGTACTTCAGTGAAACATTTAGGCCTGGGCACTCCCCAGATATTGGCCGGGCGGCCGAATACCACTTCGTGGGGGGAGACGCCCATTTTTGCATTCACAGTCACTCTCGTTGAAAGCAAAGCTAAGGGAAGGGCGTCTGGCCAACGGAGGCCTGTACTCTCACATATTTTGGCCATCTTGAGCTTGAGCGTGCCATTAAACCGCTCCACGAGTCCTGCTGCCTGAGGGTGTAAGGCTGAATGAAATTTCTGCGATATGTGCAAACCTTTACATATTTGTTTCACTAATTCTGCGTTAAAGGACGTGCCATTATCACTCCAGATCACCCTAGGTAATCCGAAGCGGGAGAAATACTCCTTTATCAACATTTTTGCAGTAGACATGGCCGTGCAGTCTTTCGTTGGGTACGCCTCCACCCACCTACTAAAGGCACATACGACTACAAGGACGTACTTCAAGTTATTTACTCTTTCCATTTCAATGTAATCCATCTGAATCACCTCGAAAGGGAAAGAAGGGGGTGCAAAATTTCCAGTTGGGACAGGGGTACCCTTTCCAGGATTGTGTCTCAAACACACCATACATTGACGGACCAGGTGAGTGGCCAATTTAGAGATATTCTTATTGCTCCACACTGGGTCTAACAGTTTGCATATGCCCTTTGCACTAACATGGGCAGGCCCGTGTGCCATCGTCACTACTGGAAGGACATACGCATTCGGGAGCATCCATCGTCTTTTGTCTGTCACATCCGTCCAACATTCATCCGCATCTAGTCGTCCCTGCCCATCCTTCCATGCTCTCAATTCCTCATCTGTCGCTTTACTCTGTATGTTCTTGACACTCTGTACAGTGTCTGCGAACATGTGAACATCTGGGACCCATCTAGCTGGTCCTGCCACAAACATTCGTGGTAATTTCTCTCTAGCAGTTTCTTTTGCTGTTTCATCGGCGAAAGCGTTGCCTCGCCCTACATCATCCACTATTGTCTTGTGTGCGCTACATTTTATCACAGCCAATCTGTTGCATATGTTCGAATCAGTCTCTTCCACTACACCAGACCGTACTAAATCTTGTATTATTTGTAACAAGGCCTTTTCTCCCTCCCTAGGAATTCTGTATTGTGGAACTCTGGGCAATTTGGCTCCCACCTTCACTCTAATGGACACCGGGGCAATATCCATTTCACCAACATCAGTATCACTGACAGCCCACAAGCTGTCAGGTATGCCTCGGAATTCAGGTGGTAATTTGTCATCCTTTGAAAAACACTGCAATGGGCGGGCAACATTCGGTCCTAGAGTAAGGTACACGCCATCCGGAGAACAATAAATGGTGGCATGCAATCTCTTCAATAAGTCTAAGCCCAGCATATTTTCTCCACAATTCGATGTCAATAAAAAGGGTGAATCAACAGCAAAAGGGCCAATTGTCAACGTGAGAGGTTTAGAAATGGGGCTAATCACCGGAGTTCCTGCGAAACCCACGGATATATTATTTTTGCCAGACAGAGCCGCCCCTGGGACCCGAGAACGAGCCACCGAACTTTTCATTGCACCCGTATCCACTAGAAATTTTTGTTGAGACCCCATTAAGTCAGCTTCGACGTAAGGTCCCCTCTGATCAACTTCCATAAGTACTGGTCCCAGGCTCTGTCCTACGCTGTCCTAGTTGTGGGAGAACCCTGTCAGGTCATCAACTGAGTAATCATCGTTATAGTACTGGCCACCCCCACTCTGCAACTGTTGCCTGTTTGTATTATTGTCAAAATAATTTCCACCCGGTCTCCCGCCTCCTTCCGATCGTGTCACCTGCCTTCCAGTATCACTACCACCTCTTCCTCGTCCGCGCCCTACACCAGTGCTCGACTGAAACAGGGGGCAATCCCTCCACCAATGCCCCTCCTGCTTGCACTTTGCGCACTGATTCGGTCCCAGCCTTTCCCTGCTCTCACCTCTCCCAAATCCGCCTCCGCGACTCGGCGCCGCACCCCTGCCTCTGCCTCTCGCCACCTGTTGCAACAAAACCCTTGTCTTTAAATCCTTAGCCTTCTTTTCCTGCTTGTCCTTGTTCTCATTTTCCCTATGCTCGTAATATTGCGCCATACTGAGTATTCCCGAAGGAGAGGACGTTGTCCACGTGCTCTCCGACGCCTGCAGTCTAGCTGATATTTCAGGCAATAAGTTCGTGACAAACCTGTTAACGAAGAGCCGTAACCCTCCATCCTGTGACACATCCTGCCCACTGAAATCCATAAATGTTTCCTCAAACCTCGTAAAGAAATCAGATACCGCCTCATCTTTTTTCTGCTTACAGGCCGTTAACTTATCCCAATCTACCTTTTTCGGGGGAATGAGAGAATGCATATACTTAATAATACGCCCTGGTAATGCTAGTATCTCAGCCTTCGGCTTCTCCCCTGGCTTGCGCTCCTTGTCCCAATCCTGCAGCTCCTGCCACGTACCTCCTAACTCCTCCACGTGATCAGTACCTTTCACTTGTCGCCACACATCAACCGGGACCAAAAGCCCGAAAAACAATTCAACATCGGCCAACGTCATCACAGTGGAAGACGCCGCTTCCGTAAGCTCTTTGTAATAGGCGGTCGGATTCTTTCTGGAATCCGGCAGCTGAGCCTTCAATGACAACACCTCACTTCTCTTCCATGGCGTATACACCCATTGCTCCTGGAAATGTGCATCAATTCTGTTCCTTGTAACAGCCCTCGTGACCGGGTCTAACAACTCGGGGACCTCGGGATGAAAAGTAGGGTGCACCTCGCGCATTGGGTGGAGACCTGGGAAGTGGGGTGTACCAGCAGAGGGTAATTCATTCCTGTATTGCAATAGCGCGCGCAGACTACTCATAACTTCTTTCACTCCTGTGTTTGTTCTATATGCTCCAGCCTGTATATCTCGTAAAACCGCCGGAGCCACACCTCCATATCCCTGCTCCCATAGCGGTATCAATACATTAGACATGTGCCACAACGCGTGCTGCTGCATCAAGGGCTCAAAATCTTTCATGGTGGACCAAATATCTTCGAACGAATAAATATTATTCCTGGCCCATTGACACGCCTGATTAGCCACCATACTTTTTTCATCTAAACCAACTGTAGAGCGTGTAAGCAGCTTCCGTACCTGTGAAAACAATCCGCTACCTGCGCCGCGACTCGGCGTGAGCATCTCCTGACTGGGGGTGGTACTAGCTGAAACAGTAGGGAGTGCTAAAGAAAATGGTGAGGGTGCAGGTGAAGTGGTCTGGAGTAGGGAAACGAGGGGTGTCGAGGGCAGAGATAGTTGGGGGGCACTCGCTGAAGGACCTGGAACGGCACTACTAGGGGCCGAAAGTGGCAAGGAGGGGTACAAGGGCTGTGGGGCATAAGGAGGAGGGGGTCGGGCATTTAAAATGTCCTCCATCTCATCTGGGTCGTCCTCTCGCACTACATAACTTTTATTTTCTTTCAACCTACAAAGTCTATCTGAGCGCTCCATACGTAGCGCATTCTCATTTCCCATCTGCTCACTCGCCTTCTGCGCCATAGTCTTGTTGGACCTTCTATACTCCTCTTTCTCCTCTCGCATCTTACGTTTCCTGGCCTCTTTCTGCCACACTCGTAAAGAGTCAAACATACTCTGACGGCTAGGCTTAGCAAACAATTTGTCCTGCAAGTAGTCCAATTTGGCCTCATCAAAAGAACCCGTCAAAGGCCATTGTAAATCTACATTATCAGCAGTGTACCGGTGCCACAAAGTTCCAAACAAAAGCGGGACCAGTCCATGTTTGACATACATGTCAAAGCTCGGAGTCCCTTCAGGGGGTGCAGGTTGGCTCTCTGCCAGTCTAGTATCTGAGGGTCGACAACAGCATCCAAAGCATCGTAACTTACTAAAACACGGCATCTTTACTTCAGTGCAAAAGAAAACACTTCACCACAAACCAGTCACTAGCTCGAGCACGTTCATACACACATATAGACATACATTAGAAAACCACGTACACGCATATACAATATCTCCAAACACGTGTTACCATATGGGACAAGGCCCGTCGACCAAGTCCTGGGGAACCTGGACTCTACCGCAGACCAAACAGTACACTAACTGTTCTGAGGGCGGGGAGCAGATCCGCTACCCGTGCGGCACTATGGATTGCTGCGCACTTTACCGCGGGAAACCCAGATCTCACCTCCCCTGAACCACCACACTAGGAGTTCAGGGTAAGCACCGGAGTCTGCCCACGATGAGCCACGCCTTCACCACAGTACCACCCGGTCGGATCACTACCACCAATGACATCCAATACGTCCCCACCCTCGTCAAGTCTGTCAGAGCACCAACTCGTACTCTGAGTTCCCCGGAGCACACTAGCCCCAGGAGCACACCGGCTCCTCAAACCACTGGAGACACCCTAGTCTCCCGGAACACTCCCGTTCCTGAAACAATCAAAGGTGGACCACTCACCTTCCGTAGGCGGCACCGACCTCTACCGTTCTCCACCTCCGGCTGCCAGGACCAACACGGTCAGCTCCAGGTTCCGCCTTCTGGACCCCGGCGTAAGATCCGAACCGGGACCTCTCCCGATCAGCAGGGTGGGGCAGCGCTGCGAGAACCAAGCTCGGCATCAGATGGGTACCCGGGCCCACCGTGCCGACCAGCGGGTCCCCGGTCTTCTGCTACCCCCTTACGGGTGAGAAAGATCCTTATCGCGGGGTCCCTATTCGGGCGCCATCTGATAAGCGTGGCTCAAATCCACCCGAGTGACCTACCGCACTCACCTATAGTCGCTATACAGGAAGTCAGCCGGACAGTGGAGAAGAATAAACAAAAGTCTTTATTAGGCCAAACAACACTCATATGAGAGGGCCCAGTCCGACCTCACTCCTAGGAGTGCGAACGAGAGGACTGACTCTCTGCATCACAGCAATACATTATAATGCAATACAGTAACGAGGGGTACGCCCCTTGTGGAAAATTACTGAGCCCCGGACCATGAAACAATGCTCTCATAGAGCAGGCATCTGCACCTGCGAGGGATACATTATTATCTCTATTCAAGGCCATGGAGCTGGGTTTCGGCGTCTCCGGGCATGAGAATATTACTGATAAGGGGGCTCGTTAGTTTCGGCCACAGTAAGCTAAGAAATGAAAACTGCTGTCTTAGTACATTTCTGTATTCCTGCGGGAGGGGCATGAGCGAGCAGAGCCCGCAGGCATCGAGAGTTACACAAGATGGTGGCACACAAGCTAAGCTAAGAAACTAATATGGTCACACATACATTTGAATATAAACAATGAGTGAGAATGTAAATTCAGCATAAGTGCATATACGAACAGCATTAGTTAGTCATATGATGCTAACTCGCACATCATCGTAGGGTAATTAGGGCATCGAAAAGTGAATTCTATCACTGGTATGAAATTTCCAGACAGGCCCCTGTCTCATCATCGGTGGTCACTTGCTTCTCAAAGGAAAGTGAGAGGAAAGAAAAGACGTGTCCAAAACAAACGACATATAAAGTGACAAATAGTGAAGTGCAGAAAAAATCTGCTAGTGACAAACAAACACAAAAATAACTGAGTGCTTAAAAACATACACTACACACCAGTCCCTTAACCAATTTTATTCTTAGGGCGGTGATAGTGTGCTGTTGAAAACTAAAAAGGCTCAGGTGATGAAAGGTGTCTTCGTAGCCCGTGACGATTGCTAAGTTATCCAAGGATCCAGGGATATTCTCAGGTTAGAAGTACCCGGTGACCTTGTCGAGACCTGAGCAGCCGGTATGAGTAGTTTGGCTGTCTCTTGCATTTTACAGAACTAGTGTCCAAAAAAAGTGAAGTGGCAGCAATTGAGTGCAATTGAGTGCAGCCCTGATGAAACTGCTTAATGTAATAGAGCAGTGAAACATGTCGGCACTGGCAGTAGGTAATGGTATGCATGATTAGCTACCAGCCTTTTTAGTTTTCAACAGCACACTATCACCGCCCTAAGAATAAAATTGGTTAAGGGACTGGTGTGTAGTGTATGTTTTTAAGCACTCAGTTATTTTTGTGTTTGTTTGTCACTAGCAGATTTTTTCTGCACTTCACTATTTGTCACTTTATATGTCGTTTGTTTTGGACACGTCTTTTCTTTCCTCTCACTTTCCTTTGAGAAGCAAGTGACCACCGATGATGAGACAGGGGCCTGTCTGGAAATTTCATACCAGTTACCCCGATGGTGGTGTTTCCGTGAGGGGTCATTTGCTTCTCGCACATATTTTCTCTCTATTATGAGGAATGTCCAATTTTTGAGGTGGACTTGTGTGACCATTTCTGGGTTGGCTCACTTTGAGTGGGTGTTCTGAGGTGTTGTCAGAGAGAACAGGCATTTTAATGTGAGCGGAGCACAGTGCATTACCTCCTTATAATTTTTATAAGAGTGTAGTGGGGAGTAGTATCCCAAGAAAATAACCCCCCCCCCCCCGTTTGTCACTGTTATAGTTGCACGCGATTGGACTGGGTCTTTATTTTGAAATACTGTTACTCTAGTCCACCTATACATATCATGCATGTACTTAGCAGACCACATAGGCAAACATACACTTAGGATATTAGCTCGAAGATCTGTGTTAGCGCATAGAAGTAGTACTTTACATGTGTAGGCGAGTAGTCATCTGCTCCAGATTCACAGGGGAAAAAGAATGGTCACAACTACGGATTCTCAACACCTGGTCCACAACCAGCCAGCGCTCTTTGTACTAAACCCATGGCAGGAGCAGTAGTCCTCTGGGTGCACCCATCCAGGTCACAAGGTAGGTTGAGACTCACACATGTTAAGGGACGGGCCTAGGTCTCTGTGCACACACTAGATCAGCGCGAGGCTAGTGGAAAAAAATAATAATATGGATACCGGATATACTTCTTCAGGCACTCAAATTGGGGAAGCATGAGTGTAAACCATGTAGGGGGCATTCCCATCCCAACAGTTTCCCTCCCAACATGAAGTGTAGTTTAAAGGGAAACCATACTTACAGGTTGTACAGCATTGCACTGAAACATACTGCTTCTGCTTCTGTTTCTGTTTTCAATTTCAGCGCAGACTCCTCATTGTGACAGGTGGGCTTCCATTGGGCAAAATCTCCGCCACTTAAGTGGATTGGAAACCTCCCCGCCTTCCGTAAAAGTAATCCCTCCTTATACCTTGCATACCGATTCATCATTCCACATAGGCTCTCTAGATCATTCTGCAGAACGAATCGGGCTATTCTGATGACTGGCCGCATATTCTGCGGGTTCAATGTATTATCAATGGCTTCGGTTCTGTTTACAATGCACAGAAACACGGAATCGGATCCTCTATGTAGCTCATACCAAACTTCCTCTGACAGCTGATGGATTTGAAATGCAAACATTGCATTGCACTTTTACTAATTAATACATTTGGTTTCGCTGTGCGTTCTAATACCACAATCAGCAGGCGGCTGGGCCTCATGCGTTTCCTTTTTGTCCAACACACTCTAGCTTGCCAACAATGCGCAGCTTTCGGTGCTCTGGCATCTATCTTCTTTCTTGTTTCCATGGAGTTCGCATGTGGCTCATAACAACAACGCTCTCCGACTGATGCACCATACACGACTGCTCGCGCCATTTCCGGGCCACGCAGGCCCAGCTGCGGGGAAGTGAGTGTTCTCCAGGCGGGAGCTGCGTCCGTGACACCAGAGTTATTTGTGTCAAGGCTGAGAGAGATTTTCCTTGGTAAAGGGACTCGTTTACCTCTGAAATCTAACATTTTTGCACCTATCAGTGCTGGTCTTTCCCCGTTTCATTGGCAAGCCAGATATCAGAACAAGCATTGGCAACACCAATAGGTCTCGCCTAAGCTCTTGGCTTTGTCAATGTCTTTCAGCCCCTTTGTACAGTATTGCGTTATGCCTAAAGGTTGGCCTAAGGGCTAGAGCGGTTGAACTAGAAGCTGCGGAACCGGTTGGGAGTCTCGGCAGGGACGCTCAACATCAACAGTCTGTGATTTTGGGCAAATCATTTAATCTCCCCGTGCCTAACAAAAATGAATGTGTCCGTCTGTAACGCAACTGGGTCTAATGTAAAGCTTCGGGTCGAGTACAGCGCGATTAAAAAAAATAATAATAATAATTAAAGGGAAAAATGCAGTGACGTGGCCAGCGCTGACTGTCTCATAACGTTTTTAATCTAGCCTTACAGAAGCGGGCAAGTAAAAAGGGATGGGGCAAGTAATCGGGGCTTGGGGGGAGGCAGAGAGGAACCGAGCAGGCGACAGTGGGGCGAACTACAACGCAGGAGTTTATGTAAAATAAAGAATACATCTTTACAGCAGTCTTTGATAGTGGTACACCTCATCAACCCGCATTGATTGATCTGTGCACCGCTTGCTGGTCTGTGGAATAACTACAGCTAGTTCCGGCTTTTTATCCTGCATCATAGTGCATTCTGGGACTTGATGTTTCACGCATAACTAGAATCTTAGGCTCAAAACTCCAATTATGTAAATACTTTTGACTCTAAAGCACGTTTCCGGGCTGTTACGTGCTATATGACCCCCACCTGACACCATTCTTTGGTCGAAGCGACACAGTGTCCTCGCTGAACCATCGCGCGCTGCCTGCCGCCTCCGTGGGTTGTGGCCTCAACCTCAAGACGCCTCCTTGAGTATGCAGAGTGGTCTCTTTTGTTCTGCTACTGGGGCCCTCTAGCAGCTACGGGTTATGGCTGCTAGAGGGGTTTCTTTATTAATCATTAAAGCGCTATTTTCATGCACGCGAGGGCCCTTAAGCCAAGGGGAGGAAGTTCCGTCTTTGATTCCGGTTCTTATGTTCTTTTCATCCAGCTACAAAAGCGGATGCAAAAACATTTTTGTTCTGATCATCTGGTGAATCTTTTTGGGGAGTGGTACTCGGCCTCGATGGGAGGGCGCATTTATCAGGGGCACTACTCTCCTGTTCGTACACTCACTAGCAGATTTCAGACGCGAGTGTATTTTTGGGGTCCGCCTATTTTATCCTTGGGCTCCCCTCACAGACTGTATCCGCTTTGCAGCCTTGTTATCATTTTGATGGACTAGGGATCTACGGGCCAGATGCATCAAGCATCCATTTTGCGATTCCTTATTAGCGAAAAATAAGGAATCGCTAATAAGGAATAGCAAAATGGAATGCATCAAGCAATCACTATAAAAATAGCGATTCCTTAGAATTCCTTAATTGCGACTCGCAAATTGCGAGTCGCAATTAATGAATACCTGCCCATTAATTCCTATAGGGCATGTGTGTGCGCAACATGAAACTTTGAAAAATGCACAAAAGTGCATTTTTCAAAGTTTTTGCAAATTACCATGAAGTTGTACTTCGTGGTAATTTGCGTGCCCTATTAGCGAATTCGCTATTTTTGATACTTTCATGCATTGCATTTAAGGAATCTCAATTTGAGATTCCTTAAATGCAAACAATCGCAATTTAGCGAATTCTCTATTTGCGATTTTTGCATTTGGGATGATGCATCCCAAATGCAAAAATTGCACTCGCAAAGGGCCAGATTCTGAGAATCTGGCCCTTTTGCGAGCGCATTTCGCTTGATGCATCTGGCCCTATATCCTTATTCCTAAAAACCCAGTTTGACCAGCATATCTGCTGCTTGTTTTTAAATTCGTCGATTGTAGAGAATTAGCTCTGCAAGGAAGACTGGGAATCCAGTTGTATTATCGTTTGTGAGCTCACAACGTCTATTACTTTGCTCCGTACATCTTATCGGAAGAAATTTAGGGGCATATTACCAAGCAATAGCGATAATTATCGCTATTGCTTGGTTAGAGACAAAAATTTACCGCTGAGCTGCGGCGATTTTTACCGCAAATAAACCTTGGTATTACCGAGGTTTATCGCAAATGCGATAAAAATCGCCGCAAAGCATGAATATCGCTGAAAAGTCAGCAATAAACATTCATTACCGAGCTAATGCTCCTAGCCATGTTATCCACCTCCCATTGGATAACATGGCTAAGAACTGCTCAGGGCAGGTGTTAGCTTTTGGAGATATTCGAATATCTCCAAAAGTTGGTAATAGGAGATAGCGATGTTAGCGACTGTTTTCAGTCGCTAACATCTTGGCACGCCCACTTTGCATGTTATTAGTGATAAATATCACTGACATGCAAAGTGGGGCCCAAGATGGTCGCTATCTCCTACTAGCTGTCGCTAACTGGTGTTAGCAACAGCTAGGTAATAGGGAGATAATTTTATCTCCGCTTTCTTGGCTTTTAAAGCCAAAAAAGCGGACATAAACCCCCTTGATAATATGCCCCTTGGAGTTCAGATTCCTCACCATACATTCATTATTCGACCGGTCGTATACCCACGATTGGACTTGTCTTGAGTGACTTGCAGTTATAGATTCATCAAGTTTTTAAGCACCAGCCGTTCACTTCTCGGAGGCTCTTATAGTTCACCTCCTTTGAAATTCAAGTGGTCTCCTGAAGAAGGCGTGGGATTCGCCGAAACGCGCGTAGAGATTGTCCTCCATGTCTACCCAGATTTAATGACCCATGTATTGTTTTATTGCTTGTTGCCCTACGTTTTTTGAAGATTTTTGTAACAATCTATTTTTGACCAAATTCAGTTTGGTTAGGTATCTGATGTTTTAATGTCTGTTTTAAAATCAAAAATATATATTTGTATGAATTAAATAAAATAGTATACTTTTTACAGTAATTTGTCAGTACACTGAGTTTCTGTCGTTTATCTGAATGTGTGAGACCTGATTTCAGACAGGTGTTAAGTTGCCTAGGAATTATTATTTAAAACTACTTCGGGCAGACAGCAGCACCTAAGGAGAGACGAGACGGTACAAGCAACAACACAGGAGGGGAGTCGTGTGGGTGGGGGGGCAAGGGCAAGAAACAATGCAATAGGGGGTCTAGCAACAGTGGTGGGCAAGCAAAAACCCGGATGGGGTGGAAGATGTCCTGCACAAACAGTTACTCTTATGGAGTGCTGCAACTCAACGACTAAAAGAAGGAAGCATTGGCCGATAGCTTTCTTCTATGCAAGAGCTATTGTCTTTGCCAGTGTTTTAGCCATGTAGTACACCAGAGTGGCTGCTGTTCAGCATGGCCAAGGTTAGTGGGGTAAGGGAGAGTAGCGTACAGTAGAGTTGAGTGGCGTGGAGAGGTTTATAGTGGAGTGTCATGGAGTAACGTACAGTATTGTGGAGTGTCATGGAGTTGAACGGCGTAGAGTACAGCGTCATGGTTGAGTGGAGTGGCAGAGAGTGTCCTGGAGTGGTGTAGAGCAGAGTGGAGTGAAGTGGTGTGGAAGGTGATGCAAAGAGTGGAGTAGAGTGTTGTAGAGTAGAATTGCATAGAGCAGAGTAAATTGGCATAGAGTGGAGTAGTGTGTCGTAGATTAGAGTGGAGTAAAGTGGCATGAAGTAACCGATGGAGTTGTGTAGAATGACATATAGTGGAGTAGAGTGCTGTAGAATGCAATGGTGTAAAGTGACGTAGCGTGCAGTGGCGTACCGTGCAGTTGCCTAGAGTAGAATATTGTAGAGTATATTGGCATAAAGTAGTTAACATAGATGCAATGGCATAGGGTACATTGGTTTTGAGTAAAGTGGTGCAGAGTGCATTGGCTTAGAGTGCAGTGGTTTGGATTACAGTGGCATAGCGTAGACTGTAGAGGTATAGACTGCAATGGCATAGAGTGGAGTAGAGTGGCGTAGAGTAGATTGTTTCAGAGTAGAGTGGAGTGATACCGGGTAGAGTATAGCAGGGGCGGCCGGGATGGCTCGTGGGTGGGGGCCCCGGGGTGTATTGCGGGGGGAGGAGCAGGGTTTAGAAATGTAAAAAAAATACCTTACCTTTTGGCCAGGTCCTGTGTCTTCTGTGCTCCTGCTCTCCTGCGTCCGCATCCAGGAACAAGAAGCAGGCAGCCAGGCTCCCTCTCATAAGCCAATCCATACGCTTCAGTGCAGTGTTCTGATTGGTCTGAGTGCCGTGACACAGCGCTCAGCCAGCGGCTGTAGCGGTGGGCATGTTCTCCATGTAAGCTGTAATGCAACCTGCATGGAGAGCAGAGAAGTGTGCATGACTGCTTTGGATGGCCCGAGAGGGCCGACCAAACAGTCACTACGCACTTGAGTGGGCAAACCACTCCGCCCCAGCCCTGCTCCTTGAGCAGTGCAGGCCCGCCCACCCTCCCACCCGCAAAGGAAACATAACAGGAAAATAACTAAGTTATCATGTTATGTTTCCTATTCGCGCACTGCTTGAAAGAAGTGGGGCAACGCTCTACCGCCATAGAGGAGGAGATGCCACTGGAGTATAGTGGTGAAGGATAGAGCGGAGTGGCGTAGAGTAGAGTGGCGCAGCGTTGATTGCAGTGGCGTAGAATGGAGCAGAGTGGTGTAGAGTGCAGCGGCATAGAGTAGATTGTTTCAGAGTAGAGTAAAGTGGTGTAATGTGGAGTAGCGCAGGGTAGGGTGGAGTGGTATAGAATAATTGCATAGATTGCACTGGCGTAGAGTGCAGTGTTGCAGAGAGGAGTGGCATAGAGTGGAGTGGTGCAGAGTGGAGTGGCCTAGACTTGAGTGATGTTTAGTACATTGGTGCATAGTACAGCGGGGTGGAATGCAATGACATAGAGTGGTGTATAGAGGCGTAGAGTGAAGTGGCTTAGTGTGCAGTGTCTGAGTGCAGTGGTGCACGGTAGATCAGAGTGGTGTAGAGCGCATTGGCGATGAGGGCAGTAGAGTGGCATTGAATGGTGCAGAGTAGAGTGCAGTGGCACAGAGTAGAATGACAACGTTTGTGGCAGAGATTTCAGTGGCAGAGAGTGCAGTGCTGCTAAATAGAGTGTTGTATACTACAGTGGTGCAGTGTAAAGTGACAGATTGCAATGGTGTAGAGTATAGTGGCATAGAGTGCAGTGGTGCAGAGTAGATTGGCGCAAAGTGCAGTAGCGTAGAGCGTATTGGTTTTGAGTAAAGTAGTGTAGATAGCATTGGTTTACAGTGCAGTGGTGTAAAGTAGATTGGCGCAAAGTGCAGTAGCGTAGAGTGTATTGGTTTTGAGTAAAGTAGTGTAGACGGCATTGGTTTAGAGTGCAGTGGTGTAGAGTAGCGTAGTTTGTAGAAGCGCATAGTGGAGTGGAATAGAGTGGCGTGGAGAATTCAGTGGCATAGAGTAGATTGTTTCAGAATAGAGTGATGAAGTGGCGTAGAGTGCGTGCAGTGGTATAGAGTAGAGTGCAGTGGTAAATTAGAGTGGATTAGCGTATAGTTTAGTGATGCAGAGTAGATTTGTTCAGAGAGCAGTGACATAGAGTACAGTGGTTCAGAGTAGAGTGGCTTGGAGCACAATGGTTTAGTGACACAGCATGCTGTGGTAAAGAATGCAGCAGCATAGAGTAGTATGTTGTAAAGTTTAGTGGCGTAAAGTGCAGTGGTGCAAAGTAGTTGGTGTAGGTACAGTGGCGTGGGGTGTAATCGTTTTGAGAAAGTGATGTAGACTGAATTGGCGTAGAGTGCAGTAGTTAGAATAGAATGGCATAGTGTAGAGTGCAGTGGCGTAGAGTGGTGCAGCGTAGAGTGGTGTATCGCTAATTTGAGTAGCGTGGCATAGAATGCAGTAGCATAAAGTGCAGTGGCGCAAAATAGATTGTTTTAGAGTAGAGTGGTGCAGGGTAGTGTTTAGTGGTGCAGGGTAGAGTGTAGTGGCATAGGTTGCAGTGATGTAGAGTGGCCCAGGATTGATTACAGAGGCGTAGAATGGAGTGGCACAAAGTGGGTAGAGTGGAGTAAATTGCAGTGGCATAGAGTGCAGTGGCGTAGAGTATATTGTTTCAGAGTAGAGTGGCATTGAGAATTCAGTGGCATAGAGTAGATTGTTTCAGAATAGAGTGATGAATATGCGTAGAGTGCGTGCAGTGGTATAGAGTAGAGTGCTGTGGTAAATTAGAGTGGCTTAGAGTGAATTGGCGAAGAGTACAGTGATGCATAGTAGAGTAGAGTAGAGTTGTGAAGAGTGATGCAGTGGCGTCGAGTGCAGTGTTGTAGATTGGTTCAGAGAGGAGTGACATAGAGTACAGTGGTTCAGAGTAGAGTGGCATGGAGCGCAATGGTTTAGGGACATAGCATGCTGTGGCATAGAGTGCAGCAGCATAAAGTAGTATGTTGTAAAGTATAGTGGCTTAAAGTTCAGTGGTTGATTACAGTGGGGTAGAATGGAGTGGCACAAATTGGGTAGAGTGGAGTAAAGTGCAGTGGCATAGCGTGCAGTGGCATATTGGAAATTGTTTTGGAGTAGAGTGAAGTGGCGTAGAGTGGAGTGGTGCATGGTAGACTGCAGTGGTACAGAGTAATTGTGAAGAGTGCAGTGGTTCTGAATAGAGTGGCGTAGAGTGCAATGTCGGAGTACAGTGGTGCACAGTAAATTAGAGTGGCTTAGAATGCAGAAGGGTGGCATAGAGTGGTGCAGAGTATATTGTAGTGGCATAGAGTAAAGTGCAGAGTAGAGTGTAGCAGAGTAGAGTTGCATAGAGTTCAGTGGCAGAAAGTGCAGTGCTGCAGAGTAGTCTGGTGGCATACAGTGGTGCATAATAAAGTGACGTAAAATACAATGTTTTGGAGTGGTGCAGAGAAGAGTGTCGTAGAGTGCATGGGTGGAGAGTACAGTGTAAAGTGACATAGAGTGCAGTGGTGCAGAGTAGATTGGCATAGAGTGCAGTGGTGTAGAGTGCAGTGGCATAAAGTGGAGTGGTGCAGAGTGAATAGACTGGCATAGATGCTGTGGCTTAGAGTAGATTGTTTCAGAGTAGAGTGGCGTTGAGTGCAGTGGTGTAGAGTAGATTTGAGTGGCTTACAGTGAATTGGCATAGAGTTCAGTGGCATTGAGAGGCTTAAGGTATAGTGGCAGAGAGTGCAGTGTTCCAGAGTATACTGTCATGGAGTGCAGTGGTGTATAGTAAAGAGGCATGGAGTGAATTGGCATAGTGTTGTGGCACATAGAAGAGTGGCATAGAGTATGGTAGCAATATACACAGCTCCTACAGTAGAGACCTTGATTGAACATCTGGCAGTACAGACAGTAAAGGAAGGTGGTGGTGCTGCCACACAACCTCTCAACACACAACATTGACACAGCAGAGCCACATATAGGCCCCACTCCCGCATGCTTATGTCAGGTAATTTATTTTTCGTTCCTTGAAATGGATTGGGAACTCATCTTCCAACATAACTGTCTTCCGACACCTTCTAAATTTTTCAGACCATGTGCCATGGAAAATGCTTCCCCTGAAAACAACAGGATTTAAGCCTTGCCGTTAATTTAGGAAACAGATGTCCGTTAAATATACCCACAATGTATGTCGGTGGTCTCTGGTTGCCTTGAAGTTATGTGAAAAATGCTCCCTAATGCCCCAAAGGCAATCGGGGAGTGAGAAGCAAAGCTGTACCCACTGAACACAAGAAGATATGGCGAATAAAACGGTAGTTCCGCTTCAAGCTGCAGGGTCACTCAGTTCCAGGTCATGAGGGCAGTCCCCACATAAGTCAAACTCCAAAATTCATCACAAGTTCAAGAAGGCCAAGCAAAATTTGAACCACCGCCTCCCTGCAGCGCAAGAAGGCCAAGCAGGATTTGAACCTCCCCCCCACCCCCGTCACCAAGAAACTGCACAGTTGCCACTGTAAAGGAGCTGGAAGCAGAGCGAGGCAATGCATGTTATTCTTGCTATGCCCTTGTGCCCAGGAAGGATGGAGGACTCATGCCCATCTTTGACTATGGACCTCTGAATGCTTTCTTGCAGAAGGGCAACTTTAAAAGCTCTCTCCGTTTCTGGTTGTTTCTTCTCTGGACTCAGGCAGTTGGATGGTGTGCTTGGACTTGTAGGATGCATATTTTTAAATACCCTTCCTGCAATTGCACAGGCATCACCTGCAGTTCACCGGGGTTTTGGAACCCTTCTAATTTTCCGTTGTGCATTTTGACCTCGGCTCGACCCCTCAAGTTTTCGTGAAAGGGATGACTGTGTGTGCAGCCCATATTTGGAACTTGGAGATTAATGACTAGCTGCTCAAAGCAGGCTTTCTGCTGTCAGTCACGGTCCATCTCCGGATGACAATCTTCCTCTTGACATCTCTGGGGTTTCCCATCAGTGAACCAAAGTCCTGCATGCTGCTAATGCAGTGGATTGCCTTTATAGGTGCTATCCTGGACACAGTTGTATTCAATGCCTCTCCACTGCTGCAGTGACTCAAGGACATTCAGGATATGATCCAATGGGTTGCGCTCAATCCAGCGTCTTGATAAAGAGAGTTTTATAAGATTTCTTGGCCTCGCAATGCGTTGAGTGGAGCCTGCTGCTTCAGTGGCATCCACAACGGGAAACTCTATTCAACTGTGTTCGTATCTCATAAGAGACAGTCTGGGACCTTTAAAGGTGGCAAGCAGTCGCCAAAGGGACTTGTGGCAGGCTACTCTCCCTACCCCATCCACAGCTCTCGGTAGTGAAGGATACCGTCTCTCTGGATTGGGAAGGTCATTGGAGGTCTATGGTTTCGAACAGAGCAACATCGCCACATAAATCTATTTCAGCTTTGGACCTGCCAGTTGGCGCTCCAGAGACTGATGCAGATTTACATGGACAACATGATTAACACGCAGTACTTCAACAAACAGGGTGCAGTGGGATCCTGTGCCAGTCTTTGGAGGTAGTATGGGAGAACAAGGGTACCCCAAAATGTGAACCTGGGGTAAGTGTATGTTTATAGAGAAGAATGGTTCAGGGTTGGCCTCAATGGGTCCAGAGCAAGAGAGTAAAAATCCCGGAAGAGGACAGTGGGATTTCAATTTATAATTGACAATTAATTGTCAGGGGAGCAAGAATGTAGGAAACATATGTAGTGTGAAATAGAAGGTTTATGTTACACAAGTATACATTTTACACGTAAAGTTATATTCAGGTGATCACATACTGAAAGGTGCGTAATGTGACAAAGTGAGTGTGAACTAAAAACATGACATCACATTGACAACAAGATTGGAACTCCACATGTGTATATACAATGGAAGGGGTTCCTGCTGTAAGAGTCAATGGTGTTTCGATCTTTTGGATTTTTTAAGATCATCTTTAAGACATGTAGTGAGCAGTCTGAAATCTCAATAGGGTATCACTATCCAGGAGGAGAGTAGGGCCGTAGTCACTTTAGCAATGCAGGCAAGCCTCATGCGTCGGGAGGCTGTAGTGATTTGGGTAACGTCCAAAGTGGCGTCGAGGTGGAGATACTTCCAGCTGGAGGCAGTGTGTAGTCTGGAACCCTTCAGGGGTTGTTCGCGGGTATGAGTTTTTGGTGCCGGATTGTCTGGTGCAGGATGACTTCCAGTCAGGGGTAGCGCTTGGTGTAGAGTCTGGGTTAATCGGTTTATGGGTGCAGGATAAAGGGTTGGCACTACTGGGGGCTGGCGCGCAGGCTTCGGCGTTTCCGCTAGTTCACCTGTGTTACAAGTTGAGTTGCTTGGCCGTGTCTGAAATTGATTCAGAGTACCAGAGGTGAATTAAACACCATCCTGGCCAGCGCGCTGCAATCGATGCACCTGTAGTGTCGGAGTCTTTGGAGGTCACCAAGAGAGCAGAAATCTTCCTGGAATCGCAGGACAAAGGTCCCTTGAATCCTAAAGCAGATGAGTTGGACAGACTAGTGGACCACGAACGGTGTCTCCATCATGCAGTGGCTCAAAGCATCTTCGAAGTGTGGGCATGCTCCTGTTCGATCTTTGTGCCACTGCTGAGAACGTGCAGTGTCGCAATTACTGTGCAAAAGAGTGTCCACGAAGAGTTTCCCTGGGTGATGCCTACCACCTTCAGTGGCACACAGTTCTCTTGTCTGTGTTCCCACCATTAACTTTCCTGCCTCAAGTTCTTACGTAAGTTCAGGAGAGAAAGAGCCCGATTCATTGTGATTACCCCTCAGATTGTTCTAGAAGTTTGCCAGGCTTCCACATGGGCATAAGTGTACACATTCACCAAACAATACTTCATTGATGGCCTAGCCTGCAGACAGAGCCTTCTTGCCTGCCCAGTTCTACTGGACTTTTTTGGTTTGAATCCACTCCTCAGACCCTCCACCTGTTGGTAGTACTCCTTGGTTATTTACTCTAAAAGTGAAGAATCTGCACTTAGAAGAATCCCATGAGAAGCAGTAATTAGTTCTCTTTGGTAATGCTCTTTCAGGTGGATATGCTATCTTGACCGCAGATTTGTCACAGCCCGATCTGTGAAGTTGATATATGCACATTCTAAAACGTTCTGAAGTTAGACTTCAGTGCACTGTAACCTGCAATTTGTCTCACCCGATCTGTCTGGGGGGTGCACGAGTAGAACACTGCTGAAACTGATGTCAGCATATCGCACCATAAGGTAGCGCACTGGAGCTATTGCTTGAAAAATCCCTAGATCCAGTCTGGCACCTGGGGAAATACAAAGGTATCTGCGGTTAGATGGAGTATCCATCAAAAAGAGAGGTACCAAACTTGGATAACTTATTCATCAAGGTTGGCTCTTTCCCCATCTCTCAGTTCTTCTTTGTCGCTGTCTCTGTGCAGTGAACCTATGCTAGTTTCAGTGTTTCTGTGTCTGTCTCTTTTAGTCGTTGTCCCACTGTCTATGTCTCCACATAGCCAGGGTACCTTCGACTGTAACTCTTGGCAGTTTTGATGTGCTCAATGTTCATGTAATGTTAGTGTTCCAGTGTAACTATCAATACTGTACCCCTATGTTTTGGCCTCCACACAGTGTCCTTGTGGCAGTATCACAATACCAGTGTCCCCAGGTCTGTAACCACTGGTCAGTACCTCAATGTTGCACCCCCCTCACTCCCAGTCAGTGCACTTTTGTTAATAGCCCCCTAATATTCCGTGCCAGTCTCCCCATGTCTGTGTTGGTGCTCCTGGTTCAGGGTTCCAGTGTGTATGCATTCCAGGGGCAGTATCTCTTCATCAAAGCCCCTGTGGTGCTGTTGCTGTTGCTGTGTGATTGTTGACACTGCTGTTTAAGTGCCCTGGTGTCAATGTGGGTACCCTTGTGTGTCCGTGTTTGTGACCCATCTCAACATTCCTGTGCCACGATCACCATGTCAGTGTCAGTGTTGGTGTCGCTGTGTCAGTGTTTTAGTGGCTCATGCCCCAGTGGCAGCTTCCCTGTGCTAGTGTATCCATGTCAGTGTCTTGTGTCAGTAAGGAAGTGTTAACACGAGCTGAGCTTTAATTTTGAAAGCAATCTCTTGGCCTGCTATCTATCAGTTTGCGTTTGAGGGGGCAATGGGGCCGGGGTAGGGGGGAGATAAAGTATTATTATCTAGGTACCAGTCCCCCACCTCCTTGGCTTCCACTCTACCTGGAACTGGGAGTGGCAAATGTAATTTGGGATGGCAGCTGTCACTAGGGACCAGAAACAATGCCAGCCAGAACTCCACACCTGGAACATTTTTTTCTATAGCTGGGATTATATTTATAACAGTTTACCCAATAGGCTTTTAGATACTGCAATTGGCAAATATTTTCACATAAAAAACAGTGTTTTTTACAATACTTTTTTGAGAAATGACCCAGATCGATGACACTGTGTGCAGGTATCACTTAGACGCCTCTAAAAAATTCTTCTAACATACCAGTATTTTACTATTTCTAAATCCAGACTGTCTCGTCGGAAGAATCGTACTTTATACCCCCTTGAACAACTTCAAAATAAGCTTTTTATCAATGTGCTGATTTGATTGGATGTTGTCCCCTGTGCTGCATCCCCCCAGGGCGGTTTTGGGTCGACTAGCCTCGTGTCTGCCATCGAGATGGGGAACACGAGGGTAAAAGAAGCGGAACAGGAGATACTTCGTGCACTCATCTGCTTTGATAGTAACCCGCGCGTGAATATGACAAACAGCTGAAATAAATCAAGCGGAGCCTTTGTGTTTGACTTGCTGGGAGTTCACCACCTGCCAGACTATAAACTACCTGAACTTTGTAATAAATCGTGAAAGGCACGTGCCTGGCTTCCGTGATTTGCAACAGTGTCCTAATCCCACTCTCCTGTTCCTAATCTCCGTTCCTTAAATCTGTTGGGGGAAGTGTCCTGATAGTAAACTCCCCCCACTATTACAAGCGGCCGGTAGTATATGTGTTCAACCGACATTGGGATGGTGACCTAGACATCTGCAGGCATTGAGGGTTTGAGGAAGGAAGCCAACAGGAGGGAGGTCTGACCCCTTCCCCGCCACCCCCCCCCTGGGCAGATTGGCAGGGTGGTGCAGTCCAGAGTTGAGTTTAGTTGGGCTACATCGAGGTCGCCCAAAATAGCCCAAAGGCTATATAGCATAGGGGCTTTGGGCTCCCTGCCACCATTTTAGGTTTGGTGACCTGGTGGCAGAGAGTAGTGGTTGAAATATTTTGCCCTGCCCTCTCCCTACAGCATTTGGTTTGGGGGTGGTGGAGAGGTATGGATTTGGGGACGATTTTAACCTTTTTTTGGCTGCTTTGGTTCGAGCAGGTGCTGAGGGGTAGGTTGTTGCATGGAACAGGTGGTTAGAGGGGGCATGCAAAGTTTGCCAGGGGTTGGCAGAAGTTTGGTTGGCATTGAAAGTTAGGAAACATGTGCAGGGAAAGGGTAGGCAGGTAGCTCAAGGTTCAGTTTAGGGCATCTGATTATTTAAAGTTTCATACTTGCAGGTATAGGATGTAGGGTTAATATATATTTTTTTATCTTAAATGCAATGCACTAATGTTTGTAATGTGTTAATTGGAGGGTCGGGGAGGTTGGGGGGATCGTAGGGGTGGGGTCACGTGGTAGTCTAACGCATGCATAACAAAGTTTTAGTTTTGTAATACAGTTGCCAGGTTATTTTGATGCAATGTGCACCCGTTTCAATACAGCGGCCTTTTTCACACATATTAAGTGGTTGGTGTCTTGGCTGCACCCTCTCTCCCAAACGGGTGATTCACTATGGGACCGCACATTGACCCAAGCTGCACCATCTTTATCCAATTAGATTGCACGTCAACGGTTACCATGTAATCTAATATGACCAACATTTAAATGGCCTTCTCATGCTGAGCCATCCAGTAAAGAATTGTTTGTATTTCTTGCCTGTTTTTTTGGGTTGGACTTTTTGCTTTTATCTGTACTTTTTATTAATGTACCCATGTGTGTAACTTTATTTTAGTACTGTGCATGGCAATCCTTCTACTACAGTGCACTTGATAAGTGCATACATATATTTGACAAAAAAAAGCAGAAAAGCAAAATGTATTAAAAAATCTATGTGTCTAATATAGAATGTAGCCGAACACATTTTGTTTTATAATACCCAGAAGAATCTATTTGTAGAATCTAAGACCCCAAGAAGTACAATAGGTATTTTTGCACATCTTTATTCCAAATAGGGCAGTGATGTCCAGGGATAGACCACATATGACTGCTGCCAAACACGAAGCACAAAGCAAACTCGCCCAGGTTTCCATGGTGCAGGTTTATCCCCTGCAATTATGCGCGCCTACTCTTGGGACTTGGAATGGTTCCTTTTTGTAGTTGTGTTTTACAGAATGTGTATCGATTAAATACTGTAATTGTATACACGGACCAAGGGTATCATTGTTGGCTGGTGTTCTTTAATGAATACCAAACTCTGGAAGTTTGTTTGGGCCAATTATCTGCATTTACAGTTAGGTCATGTTTTGTAGCTGCAAAGAGAAACAAGCACTGGCACAGCCAATGGGTCGGGGTTTAATGTATTAACACATGAAGAGTTAATACATTAGAATGAGACACGTACAAGGAAGGGCAATCGGGTCCCAACAGAGAATGTTATGGTGGTAAAGTAGTGGAATGAATGAGTGAATACATCTCACCATGTCTGAGTGTCATTACTGATACTATAGCAAGAGGGTGGGAGAGATCTTATGCACTCCTGGTCTTTCTATTATATGGGTCGTGTCCCTGTGATTTCATTGCCTCAGGTAGAAGATTTCTTGCACTTTAGTACCACTAAATGTTGGCAGAGCTAAAAATACACATAACAAAATGCACTGCGAGGCAGGTAGTGTCTAGAGACTGCCAGTATGTGCAACTTGAGCTAAAATGTCATTCCTTCTTCACATGCAGAGCTGTGGAAATGACCCAGCACTGACGTCTACTCGATCTCTCCAATGTTCAATCAATCAATCCATCATTGGATTTGTAAAGCGCGCTACTTACCCGTGAGGGTCTCAAGGTGCTGAGAGGGGGGGGGCTGGGGGGTGCTGCTACTGCTCGAAGAGCCAGGTCTTGAGGAGCTTCCTGAAGGTGAGCAGGTCCTGGGTCCGCCGCAGATGGGTGGGGAGGGTGTTCCAGGTCTTGGCGGCGAGGAAGGAGAAGGATTGCCGCCGGAGGTTGTTCGTTGGATGCGCGGGACGGCGGCGAGGGTGAGGCTGGCGGAGCGGAGCTGGCGTGTGGGGGTGTGAAAGTTGAGTCTGTTGTTCAGGTAGGCTGGTACGGTGTTGTGGAGTGCTTTGTGTGCGTGGGTGAGGAGCTTGAAGGTGATCCTCTTGTTGACGGGGAACCAGTGCAGGTCTCTTAGGTGGGAGGTGATGCGGCTGCATCGAGGGATGTTGAGGATCAGGCGGGCGGAGACGTTCTGGATGCGTTGCAGACGTTGTAGGTATTTGGTCGGAATTTCTGCGTAGAGTGCGTTGCCAGAGTCCAGCCTGCTGCTGACGAGGCCTTAGATCATGGTTCTTCTGGTTTCGGTCGGGATCCACTTGTAGATCCTGCGAAGCATGCGGAGGGTGTTGTAGCAGGAGGAGGAGATGGCGTTGACCTACTTTGACATGGAGAGGGAGGAGTCGAGGATGAATCCTAGGTTGCATGCGTGGTCTGTGGGTGTCGGTGCTGTTCCCAGTGCGGCCGGCCACCAGGAGTCGTCCCAAGCAGAGGGGGTGGGGCCGAGGATGAGGACTTCCGTCTTGTCCGAGTTCAGTTTCAGGCGGCTGCTTCTCATCCACTCGGCGACGGCCTTCATTCCCTCGTGGAGGTTGGCTTAGCGGTGTGCAGATCCTTGGTGAGGGAGAGGATGAGCTGGGTGTCGTCGGCGTAGGAGATGATGTCCAGGTCGTGCTGGCCTGCCACTTGTGTGAGGGGGGCCATGTAGACCTTGAACAGGGTCGGGCTGAGGGATGAGCCCTGGGGTACGCCGCAGATGATGTCAGTGGCTTCGGATCGGAAGGGTGGGAGGCAGACTCTCTGGGTTCTGCCGGAGAAGGAAGGACGTGGGCCAGTCCAGGGCCTTCTTCTGGATTCCTGCTTCTTGGAGGCGTGATCTTAGTGTGCGGTGGCAGACCACGTCGAAGGCGGCTGACAGGTCCAGGAGGATGAGGGCTGAAGTTTCGCCGTTGTCTAGTTGGCGTCGGATGTCATCTGTGGTGGCGATGAGGGCTGTCTCGGTGCTGTGGTTTCGTCTGAATCCGGACTGGGATGGGTCTAGGATGTTGTTGTCCTAGAGGTGGTGGGTCAGCTGTATGTTGGCGATTTTCTCGATGATCTTCGCCGCGAAAGGGAGCAGGGAGATGGTCCGGAAGTTCTTGAGGTCCTCCTTGGGCTTCTTGAGGAAGACGATGATTTCGGCGTGCTTCCAGCTTTCCGTGAATGTCGCTGTGTCAAAGGAGATGTTTATGACCTTCCGTAGTTGGGGTGCGATGGTTGCGTCTGCCTTCTTGAAAACATGGTGCGGGCAGCGGTCAGACTGAGATCCTGAGTGGATGGAGTTCATGACCTTGCGTGTCTCGTCGTCGTTGACGTGAGACCAGGAGGTCAGCTGGTTGGTGCAGGTGGCATTCGGGGTGGGATCTGTCGTGGTCCGAGCGTACGGGTGTTGAAGCGGTCGTGGATGTCGGCGATCTTGCGATGGAAGAAGGTGGCCAGTGAGTCGCACAGATCTTGCGAGGGCGGGATGTCATTGGTGTTGGCGCTGGGGTTGGAGAGTTCCTTCGCTATGTTGAAAAGCTCTTTGTTGTTGTGTGAGTTGCTGTCCAGGCAGGCTTTGAAGGAAGATCTCTTGGCTGTTCTTATGAGGTGGTGATGTCTGCGGATGGCGTCCTTGTGGGCTTCCCTGGCTGTCTGGTGTGCAGTCGGGGAGCCATTTCTTCTCCAGCTTCTGGCATGTACGTTTGGAGGTCTGGAGTTCTTCGGTGAACCAAGCGGCTTTCCTGCTGGGGTGGTAGGAGGGTTTCTTGAGTGGGGCGAGAGTGTTGGCGCAGGTTGTCGATCCACTGTCTGAGGTTACGGGCGGCATTGTCTGGGTCGGTGGGTGGGTTCAGGGCGAGGGTGGAGGTCAGCTGGTCCTCGGTGACTTTGCTCCAGCAGCGGCGGGGCAGCTGTTGGGTGTAGTAGTGCATGGTTGGTTTCTTGAAGGTGAAGTGGATGCAGCGGTGGTCGGTCCAGTGGAGTTCGGTGGTGTTGTTGAAGGCGACGTGGGTGCTTGTGGAGAAGACGGGGTCGAGCGTGTGGCCGACGGCGTGGGTGGGTTCGGTGACGAGTTGTCGGAGGCCGAGGTTGGCGAGGTTGTTGATCAGGGTGGCGGAGTGTGCGTCATTGTTGTTCTCGAGGTGGAAGTTCAGGTCCCGAGGAGGATGTAGTCCGTGGAGGTGAGTGCGTGGGTGCTGGCGAGGTCGGCGATGGAGTCGCTGTACAGGGCCCAGGGTCCGGGGGGGTCTGTAGACAAGTGTTCCTCTGAGGGTGGTGTTGGGATCGGTGTGGATCCGGAAGTGGAGGTGTTCGGCGGAGTTGAGGGAGTCGTCTGCGAGGGTGTGGACCTGGAGGATGGACTTGTGGACGATGGCTGTTCCTCTTCCGATTCCGTTGGTGCGGTCTCTGCGGGAGATCTTGTAGCCGTCTTGGGATGGCTATGGCGATGTCTGGTGCCGAGGAGTCGTTCCACCAGGTCTCCGTCAGGAAGGCAACGTCTGGAGTGGAGGTGTCGAGTAGGTCCCAACCTCTAAAAGAAATTTAAAGGTTGTACATCCACATGGCAGTCCAAGTGTAGGCTGCACTCTGACAGAACAGTCTGTCGTTCTGATGGTCAGACAGAAGACAATACATTAAAGGCAGCTGCTCTTCTTGGGCCTGGCTGGCATTAGGACACCAGAAGAAGCCTAATGTATCTCTGTGAGATGTGAAAGGCTGGTGCCAGATCTGGTAAACCAATTCAGATTCTAATTCCCTGGGACACTGCCCTGTATTTGCACTGTGCTCTGGCTTGAGATACCGGAGAAGGGTGCACAGATGTGAGGCAGGGAGAGGAAGGGTGGGGGCAGAATTGGGATGCATGAGTTAAAGGAGTGTGTCAGCTTTACAAACAGCACACAAAAAGTTAGGAGAAATCCTGACTTGGTGACCAGTTGATTTACATGCGCTAATTGCACCAAAACATAAACCTGCAAAGTGCTTCAAAAAGTTTTGGGACAATTTAATAGACATCCCTTTCCTACATGACAGACAGTTGTGCTCTTTGTGACAGCCTCTCTCTGTGTCTTCTGGTTAAGACCCCATTTCCTCCATGACATGCCTGGCACAAACCTGCCCCCCCCCCACTCTAAGGCATTCACTGTCTCCTTTGTGGCAGCCTCTACGTCCACTCTGTGATAGCCGTCTTCTAGATGAACCCCCTTCTAACATGAACGTTGATTCAACAAAATGCTACGGGTAGCAGAAGGAACGTCATATAGCCTTTGACCATAATGATGTCACAGGAAGTGACATCATATGACCTTGAACTTGAATCTTCCTAGGCAGTGATGACACATGGCCCTAATCCTGATGACATCATAATAATTAACATTGTTGACGTTCCATAATAATTGCATGAATAATATAACACAAACAAATGTCTATTTCGGGTATGTATTGTTGAATCAACATTTGACGAGTGCTCGTCTTACCGGGTACGAACTAACTTTATTAGCACCACATATTACGCTCAAACGATGTTTGACTTTGAATCCAGCTACTCTGTTACCATTGCCATCTGAGCAACCTAGTGACATACACAACTGCATTTTTTCCAGTGAAGAACAAACCAAGGGTTTAGTGGACCTTACGGATATTCCTCTGTCTGATGCCCAGGGCGACTTGTATGTAGATGGGTCTTGTTTTAAGTTACCTGATGGCACTACTACTGCAGCTTTTGCTATCACTACGCTGCAAACCATTGTGGAGACAGCTCGAATTCCCTACAAGTCTGCACAAGATGCTGAACTTATTGCACTCCTGAGATCTTGTGAACTTAGCCAAGGACTGTCCGTGAATATCTATACAGACAGTCAGTATGCCTTTGGAGTTGCACATAACTTCGGACACTTGTGGCAGGAAAAAGGGTTCTTGACGTCCCATGGTTTGAAAATACAACATGGGGAATTAGTTCATAGTTTGTTGACTGCATTAACGTTACCGAAGTGGGTGGCTTTTGTTAAGTGTAGTGCACACCAGAAAGTAGTGGATGATGTAGGTAGGGGCAATGCTTTTGCAGAAAGCACGGCAAAAGAGACAACATGTAGTCAAGAAGGAAAAATTTATGTGAGGTATTCCACTGCAGAAAAAATAGTAAATGAAGAGATTAGAGAGATCCATCAGATGGCAACAAAGGAGGAAATAGAACAATGGGAAAAGGCAGGAATACTGGACAGTGAAAATTGTTGGAGAAAAGGGCCAGATGGGGACAGGTGGAAATTGCCCAGTTCTTATGTACTACAGTTTGTCACTATGGCACTTGGCCCAGCACATGCCAGTGCCAAGAGTATAGCCACACAACTAGAGCAAGTATGGGAGCATCCAAATATAAGAAAAACAGCTGAACACCATGTTCAACATTGTATGATTTGTTTGCAACATAACATGGGTAGGGAGTAGCTACCCCAAAAAGAGGGTTCTCTCCGCCTGGTGCACAATTTGAAGTCCTACAGATGAATTTGATAGAATTGGAAAGGTGCAATAGTCTGAAATATCCCTTGGTTAGAGTATGTGCCTTTAGTAAATGGGTGCAGGTGTATCCTACGAAAGATAATACTGCACTCACCACAGCTAAAATTCTTTTGAAAGAATATTTCCCAAGGTTTGGGATTTGTAGAATTTTATGGAGTGATAATGGACCTCATTTTATTGCACAAGTTATTAAATTGATTACTGAGAGTTTGGGTATACGTCAGAAGTTTCATGCTGCTAATTATCCACAATCTGCCGGCTTGGTGGAGCGCTACAACGAAACTCTGAAACTTAAACTAGCTAAGGTATAGGCCTTGACAGGGCTTAAATGGCCTGATGCTTTGCCATAAGCCCTTATGTCTACATGTGCAGTGGCACATAGAAAGTCTGGCCTCACACCATATGAGTGATTTTTTGGAGACCACTGAATGTATGGGGTCCCCCACATCCCAAGAAAATGAGAGAACTTGAGTACCCTATTTTGTTAGATTACATGAAGGAATTTACAGACAATCTTTCTTTGATTCATCAACAGGTGCATGACTCACTTCCTGACAATTCTGAAGTTCCTGGGCATTCGTTACAACCTGGTAACTGGATCCTGATGAAACATTTTCAGCGTTCAAAGAACTTGGAACCTCGCTGCCGGACGCCCGAACAGGTCCTATTGGCTATGCGGACGGCAAGGCCAGGTTAGGAACAGAAGGAATTGGATCTATGGCTTGCACTGTAAAAAAGTGCCAGCAGATCTGACTCAGATTACGGAAACTGAGAGCACAGGCATTGCACACAACATTCTCAGTAACGAAGAAGACGGACCACTATTTTGCCACACCTGAAGAACTGCTTTTTACAGATCCAACAGTAGCTGGAAGAGAGAGGTACAATCTGAGACTTCGTGCTACCAGCTGAACAAAGACTTTGAGAAAAGGGATGTGGCGAGTCTGGCCGGTTAGAGGGTCTACTTGGCAGGAGACTCTGTGTTGTAGAAGCGACCGAACTAGGTTTGGTGCGGTTTGTGGCGTGGATATCCTGAATCCGTGGAAGAACCCTGATATCCAAACTCAGATTAGATTTTGTGGCAAAGTCCGTACTGCAGTATCCGAATGGAAAGAATTAAGGGGTATTCAGTGCAGAAAACCACTGAACCTATTTGTGTTTTCATCACAGTACTTTGCTCAGGACTGGAAGTAGAGGCAGAACTTTCCACTTCTTGGCCAAGGAATCCAGTCAGAAGTAAGATAGCCGTTGTTTGCCTTGGTCCACCGTTTCTGTTCCCAGATTTTTTTCCCGACTGTATTTTATAGGGGACCCGAATTGCATCCTTTGAAAATGGCAATATATCTAACGATCCTTCAGGCTGTTGCAGATGAACTCTTGGATGATCTTTCTTGAGTACTTGCTATATTGACTTTTTTTTCATAGCTATAGCTATCCTCCAACTGCAAGTGTCAACGATTCTGTTTGACTTTTTGACTTGGAGTCTGTTGAGATGAAAACTTTGTTTGATTGTCCCAAACTTTTGTTTCTCTTTCTAAAATCTCTCCCACTGACTGATATATGGATCGGACATAAACTATAAACATTCTAAAAAGAACATTTATGAATCAGAGTTGGCAATATTGTAAGACACAATATAGTTAAAGACATTGTTGATTTTTGTGGAGGTCAAATATGGAGTAAGAATGCCCGAATATTCAACATCTTACGTCGAGAAAGACTAAGCATAAATGGACATTCATTTGTTTGGCAGCAAGCTTAATTAGTGTTTTAGGTATTTGTGTGATAGCTTGGTTCTTACATATGAAATTTCCTGTGAATACGCTTGTGCGCCCAACACCTACATCCCCTGAGCATTATTATGTTACTTTTTCACCGCTATATGAAAAACATAGGCTCTCGTATAAGAATAATGCATTTATTCAAATGTTACATTATACCCATAGTGTTGCTAATGTTTCTAATTGTTGGGTTTGTGGATTGTTACCTGCACACCAGGGTACAGGGGGAACACCCGTCGTCCTGCTCCCATTCTCCCACAATGGTTCTCTTCGTGCTTGGTTCTCACTTTTGTGAGCTGCAGAAATTAGTGGCATTTCTAACACTGATGTAGGGGGTCTTAATAAGAAATTAATTACGGTATGTTAACCAGATGACAATGGTAACCTACAAGCGTAGGGGTCAGAATGGGAAACTGAGGAATATGCTGAAGGTACCTATGTCTTTGAAAATACACAAACTAAACTAGAGAAAGGATTTCCTACTATATTAGTAACAGAAACCCGAGCCCCCCCTTTGTGTAAGAAGTAATGGTCCTATCTCTGTTGGTAACAGTAACTGCAACACCACTTTGACTATAACAGGTCTGAATCACAGTAGTTGTTTTAGCATCCATCATACATATTTTATTTGTGGAAATAAGGGCTATTTCTATCTACCGCAATGATGGTCAGGAATATGTTATGTATCTTGCCTCCTCCCTTCTGTTTATTTAGCTCCAGCCTGTTACCATAGAACTAGATTGTTGCCTCACAGTTCTTTATTAGTTAGGCCTAAGAGAATGATAGATATCAAAGCGGTGGGCCAGACTGACACCTCATTACAGGAGTAAGTAGATGTGAACTTTGGTATCTTTTCTTTCGTTGGTCAGCCTCTCAATAGCAGGAAAATACGAAGACTCACAAGAGTAGTTGAAGCAGTAGTTAATCAAAGCATAGCAGCCTTAGGTAACATCCCTGAGGAACTCTAGGCAGCAAGACTCGTAGCTTTACAGAACCGTATGGTTGTAGATGTTATCCTTGTGGATGGAAGAGGTGCATGCCGAATTATAGATGCCAGTTGTTGCGTTTATATACCTGACAACACACCTTCCGTTTATCAGGCCATTTCCAAGTTACATAAGATAGCGACTGAAATATACCAAGTCACTGGAACATAGAACTGGTCTAGTTGGTTCTGGGGCATTGTTATGTCATGGGCATGGAAATTACTTATTATAGCGGACTGTACAGTAGGTACTATTTTAGGTTGCTGCCTTTGCATTCAGTGTATGCCTATTATATGCCCCCTCTGTACTTCTCTATGCATGTCCTGTATCCCTAAGAAAATGAAAATTCATGGTGTTCATGAACAGCTTATGCTTCAGCAACAAATAGATGATTCTTATGAAAATAGATACAAGAAGCTTGAACAATGAAGATAGAGCACCCTCAGTGGTTACAGTATAACTCTGAATCTGTTTATTATTCTTTGCTGTTTTCTGTATTCGCAAAGTTTTATGTGCCCGGAGTGTATTTTTAATTAGCCAAAATGTATTTAGCAGAGGCTAAAAGGAGGGACTGTTAAACGGTAAAAAATTTATTCCGTTAAGTTAGCCCCTGCTTTCAGCCATTTTGTCTACCAGCCCCCACTTTGTGTTTATGTGGGGGCTTTTTGCAAAGTCAGAAGTTTCATGTTCACTGAAAGCTGGTTGTGCTGATAATACTTACGTGTCAGAGTAGAGGCCCTGCCCTACCCTACCAAAAGGCCTGAGCATGCAGATGTTCCTATCTACAAGCCCTCCAACGCCTGTACCCACCCCTGCCTATCTACGAAAGTGGGATTTATGAGGATTCAACAGTTGAGCATGTAAGCATTACATTAAGGGGTTGTGTAAGCATTATGTAACCATGACAAAGGGGTTTTAGTGCTTGTCTTACTGTACCAAATGTGTATAAATACCAGGTTTGAAACCATGCTTGTCAGTTCCCTCTGACGGAGCCCCCTCATGAGATGTAATAAACTTGTGTTTTGTTCCACTCCAGTGTCGATCCTCATTTTGTGAACCGGTAGACTAAGGGTGACCCTGCACCAGTGAGACAGATAAAATATCTAATTTCTACAAGAGGGTTGAAGTGTTTGGGGTTAGGGGATGGGCAGAGGGTTGGGAACATATGGTAAAAAATGGAAAGGTTGCATTTTGTGGCTTGGATGAGGATATTTCCTTTTTTGTAGATGGTTATGCACAGTTCCCCAGCGAACCTTTGAGAAGGAGTTATGGTAAGTTTGGATCCATGTGGGATGTTGGTGGCATTGGTTACATGGAGGTTCTGTAAGAAAGTGGTTCTCCATTTGACAGGTTTGGAGCAAAAGATGAGGTCTGTTATGAGGCCTCCATGTGTAGCACTGTGATAGATGTCTGTTATTAGTGTTTCTGGGTGTTCTTTGAGGAGCTTGTGTTTATATTTTTTTGTGGCATGTTTGGAGAGATTTGGCGGGAGTTGAATACGGAAGGAGTTTGGACCATGACTTTCCAAAGATGGGTGAGTGAGGCCATGGTAGGGTGAAAAGAGAGTAATGGGTCTCCGGGAATGAGTTGGATTAGGGAAGTGTTTCGAGTTGAGTTGAGGTTGGAGTCTGGTGTTAGGGATTATCAGATCGTGGGTAAATCTGTGAGATCACGGCGATGTACGTGGAGTGGTGCGGAGGGGAGGTGTAAATTTTTTGGGGAAGACTAGAGTGCGAGTGTGAGAGATGGGAAGAGGGGAGGACTACAAGATGATCTAGTGGGATCTCTGCGATTTAAAAGTGGGCCTTGATAACTGATAAACACTGATGGGTATGCTAATTCTTCAAGGTCCTTAGGGGTCATGGTGTCTAGAAGGTTGGGGGTAGTGAAAGAATTTGTTGGCCAGTCTGCGCAGAGCCCTTTGTAGTCTGGGGGAGACAAGGATATTGGTGCAATGGAGGTTGAGAAAGATTCCAATGTAGGCTTTGCAACATCAGGGTTTTAGGGTGCCAATAATATAGAAAACAGTGAAAAGGTGATGGTTGAAGTCAATGTACGTCACAAAATTATCCAGTGCTACTAATAATATTAGTGATGTAATAGTGACCATATCAGACAGGATTACATTTGTTGCCCCCACATGCAAAACTGGAAGCAGTGACCAGCTCAGTGCATCAAGAAGCGTTTCCAGCTGTAATGTAAAAAAGGCATTGCCAATTTTAAGTGCCTCTGTGTAATACATAAAAGCCATAATTTTGATGCCACTGGCAACAAGGTAGTAATGCTGGTAATACGCCTCCAAACACCACATGAGTTGTCACTCGAATATCAGCTTTAAATATATTTTTAAAATTCAGCTGTTTTTCTCCAAACACCAGCTTGTGAGTTCTGAAAATACACTAATTTTTGTCTTGAAAATTAACTGTCAATTTTGGCATACATATATTATTTTGACTTACATATATTATTTCAACCATGCAAATAAATCTGATTTAACTGGCCAGTTTTCACACAGGAGGTGCCACTGCACCTCACGAGCTGCTAGTTGGACAAGCCTGATTCAATCAACATATGGGCGAAGCCAAATCCCTCTCTCTGGTATGCTTTGTGAAGCTCTTTATTGTTGATCACATAAGGATTGGAGACAGCTGCACTTTCAATCCAGACCCAAAAATAAGCTTGGTATAAATAAGTTTGGAGATTTTTTTTCGTTTTTTTTAAACATCTGCTCATCCTGTTTAATTATGGTAGTTCCTTCATACATACTCCATAATTTTTGTGAATGTATTCCTTTGTGTTTAGTATGATGAGCACTCACAGAATCTCAGAGGCATAATGGATGTATTCAGGTTGTTCAACATCTTTTGCTCTTTTCCCTTTTCAGTAGTTTTCCTGTTTAAATTTTTTTTGGAACTTAATGCACCTTTCACAAGCAGCCTTAAGAATAATATGTTTATTAATAAATCCCTCACTAGTGCACCAGCCAGGTACGTTTTAAATGAGAGGTGCTGCGAAAAATGGGGATCTTGTTCAAAGGCATAATACTGAAGTTTACTTGTCACTGAAGTGTGTTTCTTGGAACTGTCTACCATTGGAAAAACGGGGTTTATTGTTGTTGATTACTCTCACATGCTCAAGGATACATTTTTTGGTTTGACCTGATGGATGGTGCTATCCACGTACCTCTTGTTACAAGGCCATGCTAAGACATAGATTACAAATTAAGGACTGCAGGAATTGTATGACTGCTCTACTGCCAATACCATAGGAACTGGGAGCTCTGTCATGCTGTTGCTTTTACTACATGCCTTGCATCTACCACAGGGGAGAAAACTCTTGTGTTCACAGCTTCTCTGATTATGTTTCTAAGTAATGTCACTGTGGGCCAATATGTCCCTTAGTGATGGATTTTTTATGTACATGATTCTTGGCCTATCATTGAGAATCTTACCCAATATTTGATCACTTATAAAGGACTTTCCAGTCTCTTTGTAAGATGTTCTTACCTTTACTGCAGCTGCTGGTAAATGTAGTGATCAATCTTTTATCCCCCTTCACAGTATAAGGGTTGGATACTCTCGTCTGTAATAGAATCCTCTATCTACTCTTGGCCTTCAGTCTTTCTATGGCTCTATTGTGGATAACTTCACTCCCCGAATCTCTGTATCATGCAATTCTGCTTCTCATGGCATGCAGTCTACGTATTGCGGTTTCTTTTGGCTCTCAGCAGTTCTCCAGAAGGGATGGTTAACTTCAAAGCTTCCGGGTGACAGACTGAGAGCATGCAGTGCACTATTGCTGGTCATAGGTGTTCTGTATAGGCTTATCCTTTAAAGCATCTCCTTTGACCTCAAATAGAAAATCCATTAATTGAATCATTTCTTTACTGATTGCACATATGAAATCTAAATTCAGATTGCTCTTTCCCAACTTTTCCACAAAACTTAATGCTGATTCACTATTATCCTTCCAGATGATAAACAGGTAATCTAGGAATTTAAGCCACAGCACTACTTTATCATTCTTCTCTGCAGTTTCCAGTGCGATGGACACTTTCTCCTCCTACTATCCCATAAAAAAGATTGGCATAGTTTTGGGCAAAGCAGGTACCCATATCAGTACCCCTTAGTTGTCTATATATGACTCTATCAAACAGGAAAACATTGTTCTCAAGACCTCATCATTTCAAAAATCATATTTGTGTGTGTAAGAAATGTTGACATGCCCTTATACCATCCTCATGTTCTCTGTTAGTGTAGAGCGAGCACACATCAAGTGTCATTGACAAAAAATATCTTCCCAAATAATTTCCTCAATTCAGGTTAGGAAATCTTTAACATCCTTTATGTATAAGGGAGTGACATCACAAAAGCTCTCAGGAAATAATCCACATATCTCGAGGGGTTTTCTAACATACTCCTTCTAGATGACACTATTGGTCTACTCTGTGGGGTATTTTTGTCTTTATGTAACTTTGGCAATAGATACAGCATAGGCAAACATGAGTGACTTTTTTTATATATGCATATTCTTCCTGTACTGATATACCTTTGTCCTGCCACCATTCCAGTTTCTTCAGTCTCAACCATGGTTCAATTATATGTTGTTCTGTCAATAAAACTGGAACAACATTGGTCTGATAGTTGTCTGTATGCTTCTCCAATATACATTTCTTTGGGTAACACCACTAGGTCTCCCTTTATCCACAGGGCGGATACAATACTTGTATCATTAGACAAAGTCTCGGCTGCCTTGCTTTGGTTTCATGATAGATTCCAAATTATGTTGTGATTCTCTTTTCACAGTTTCCTGATGTTCCATAAAGCTGTTCTCATGAAAGATGTCTTTGACATCAAAAGGGCGTGGGGCAAAAATATGGAATTGGTTTTAAACATTCTAGCAAATGATTTATCATAACTAGTTCCTAATCCATCTAGCGATTCTTCAATGGTAGTGATTTCATTACATATTGCTTTGCCTTTTTCCAACTCATGGAGAGTGATCAACATGTCCACATTCCCAATGGTTAAATCTGCTGTTCCTCCGAAGTAGTTGAAATGAACTTGTCCACTTTGCATTGCTTGTTTGAGATAGTGCAAATTTTTTTGTTTCAGCTTTCGCTCCAATTTAGATAAGTTAATCTGAGTTTGAACAGAATTTAAACCAGAAGAAGGACAGAATCATAACCCAAAACCTAATGCTACCAGTTTGTCCTCTCTAAGACTTCTATTAAATAAGATTATGACTGTACTATTTACCATATCTCCATCCATGAGTGCAGGGGTTAGTCCCTTGTGTTTCTTCCCACTTGGCCTTGTGATTTTCCTCCATTTTGGTTATTTCCTGTGCTGTAATTCCTTCTTTTATTTGGCACTTGGCATGTGGTATAGCGCACGACTCGCTCCCAGAGAAGTATTTTGGCGCTGCTCAAATGAGGATAAAATGTTTTTAAAAAACAAGTCTTTAACCCCTTCTTAAAGGAAGTGAAGTCTGTGCAGGAGTTGAGACTAAAACAAAGTTTGGTCCAATGATAAGGGGCTGCATAAGAGACGATCTGCACCCTATGTCTTTGGGTGCATATGTGTGGGATCACCAGACGTGCCTTATCCGAAGACCTTAAACATCTTGGAGGCAGGTACGGTTTTAGTCAAGTAGGTAAGTATGCTGGCCGGGACTTTTGGAGTGCCTTGTGTATTAGACAGCATAGTTTTAAAATTCCACTCCTTCTGATCGGCAACCAGTGAAGCTCCTGAGAATTGGGGAAAAGTGCGAGCGAGCGCGAGGGAAGATTTCAGATTAGCCGTGCGGCAGTGATCTGCACCACCTGCAGCTTGGACATCAAGGTTTTGTTTACTGATGTCAACAGCGCATTCCCATAGCCAGGCGGCTAGTTATAGGAGTCTGGACAAGAGTCTTCTTAGTGGTGTCTGGAAGCCAAGTGAGGGTTTTTTTAGGAGCCTCATGGTGGCAAAGTAGGTGCCACAAGTGGCGTTAACTTGGTCTTTCATGGAAAGTGATAGGTCTAACTTCACTCCAAGATTTGTCACTACATGCTTAGGTGAAGGGGCAGGGCCACGTTCTGAAGGCCACCAGTCAGATGACCATAATTTGGTCGCTTTGCCAAATAGCATGATCTCTGTCTTGTAGCTGTTTAATTGGAGACAATTGTTACTCATCCAAACAGGGACTTCCCTCATGTGATTTGCTTTTCGCCCTGTCTGGGTCGGGGTCAAAGGATATAAGGAGTTGAGTATCGTCTGCATATAACACGATCTCCACACCGCATGTTCTCACGATCTGCATAGATGTAAAACAGAGTTGGGCTCAGGGATGATCCCTGGGGCATTCCCATGTTTGTTTGCATCAGTTGTGACTTGAAAAGATCCAAGCAGACTTGTTACGTTCAATTCGCAAGAAAGTCCCTGAGCCAATGTAGCGCCTTGCCAAGTAGCCCAGCCCTGTAAAGCCTGCGGCTTAGAATAGAATGGAAGACTGTGTCAAATGCTGCCAACAAATCCAACAACACCAACATGACTGGGGAACCCACATCTAGGGAGAGCCTGATGTTGTCAGCCACAGCCAGCAGCAGAACAATTCAGTGCTGTGGAGGTCTTTAAAACGTTGCTTTGCTGCCTCCTCCTCGTTTTCTTGTTCCTTTTCCTCTTCTTCTCTGTTGTGTTTCTTTCTGCCCACTCCTTAGTAGGCAGAACTCATCTAAAAAGTAGTGGGTCTACTCATGCAATCACCCTCTCTACTGGTGCCATCTCCCCATTCAAAATGTATCACTATCAGTTGCTGTTTTGGAGCCCCTGTCCAATATAGTTGTATTATATTGTACCTGTTTCATTCCTCTCTGCTGACTTAATGCAACCCATCAAACTTCTTCCTGAAAGTTAAAATACCCCGGTCTCATAGTCATCACAATCCTTCTAATATTTCCTCTGTTTGCCTCTTTTAAATTCAATGTCCAGCCTGTCCAATCTTGTCTCGATCTCCTTCTTCAAGTTATAGATTATATCTTTTTCTGGTCTTTAAGTTCTTTCCATGCTGCCTCATTTTCCTTTAGCACCTTTTCTCTGTCTGACCATGCATACTTTATAAGTATTTCCAGCTCATCTTCAAACATCTGGCAGTATTTTCAGCCCTCTCCTCCAACATTTTGGGATCAGTGAGTCATAGAAGTGACTTATGTATTTGTGCAGCTCCCTTGGTATTTTGCCAGTGTCCAAGTAATTATTTAAAGAAATCTCCTACCACCATTTGAAAACCTATGTTTTGGGCAATCTTTCCAATGTCTTTAGTTGTTCTGCCAGCCTTTGGTCTTACAGTTATGTTTTAGTCACTAGGGGCCCTCCTTTGCCAATGTCCGTAAATATGTCTTTGGCTTATCTTGTCTTCCGTGCATCTCTGTCATCTGCCATCAGAACAGTTGTATTCTTGCTAGCTAGTTTAGTGTTGTAGGTATGAAATGCCCACCTATAGAATATGGTTGCAGGTTCCCCCTGCCTCCTGCAATTACAAATGGGAAGACACCTCCATCCACAGTACATTCAGCACAGTTCTGGGTAGTACTGAGAGTAAGGTGCAGCAACCCCAAAAACACAGAATTAACGAAGATCAACCCGCCTCTGTGGCAAAGCTCCACATTCCCATTCAACCCACCTCGGCCCCTTGCTGGAGCAGGTCTGTACCCCATACTACTCATTGTTTGCGCGTCGTTTTACACCAGCTTCTTTGATCTCTGCGCCAACGTGTAGCAGCCTCTCCATGTGGAATGCAGCTGCTCTGTTCTTCGGGTAGTATCCTTTCCTTACCAGCTCTTACTGCTCACCACTATCTGAGTGCTCATGTGCCAGGAAGGGTCTGCTCAGTTACCAACTGCAACCGAGTCTAATCTGTTCAATGTGGCGATTCCAGGACATACTCTGAACAATCTCTCAAACTCCCATTGCTCATTGGACCCCATGGGGATGTAGCAGCCAGCTGGGGAAGTACGCCAGCCCAATAACTAAAGTTTGGGAAGTTTGAAAGAACTGCGCTCACTCGGGGCGATACTGCAATCTGCTTATTCAAAGCAAACAACCAATGCTGGTTTTCGGCTGCGAATGGGCTTGATCACACAAAATGGACACATCCATCGCATTGCATGCCATCTTTGCAAAGGACACACTACATTATGCATAGCATTTTTTACAATGAATCCAGTAATGAAATGCAGAGGTTCTGGCATACATAATAAATCCCACATATTTTCACAAAATCCTTCTGCTGGTATTAGACTCCTCATCATATTACATGCCAATAAAGTAAATGTCAAACCTTTTAATATGAGACATGTGCAGACACCCTTCTCTGTATAAGTCAAAATGTATCCTCCGGTTTGTTCTCATACTAGACTTTTATTGGACTTATTTTCTAAACTGGCATTGTCCTGGCTTCTTGTTTGTGTTCGCTCCTTTTGATGTTAATATACGAGGCTTCACTGTTTGTAACTATTTTATGTGAATAATCTTTGTGTTTGAGGTTGCACATCTTAAAGGTGATGCTCGTATGGCGGTGCAGACAATGTTTGTTTATTTTTTAGGCTTTTAGGCTTACTGTGTATGGCACTTGCACTATTCACGTCAAATATTTTGTATTCTATACGTATTTATGGGGTTATAAGGCAGCCACCTTTAGCCTATGACATCTTTTGTTCCAGACCTTAAACCACTGGTTTGTAACATTGTCAATCACCTCTTAGGCTCAGCCCACAGTACTATATCTGTGTCACCACATTTCTTTTGGCTGTTTGGATGTGTCCTTTCATCTCTATTGTAATGTATGAAGGCTCCTCCATTGTAACTCATGAGAGACTATTTTACTGTTAGGGGCTTCTAAGTAACATTGGGAAGCTGGCATCCAAACAAGCATTGGCCAAAGCCAATAGGTCTTGGCAATGCGAGAGCTGTTGGAGTTGTCAATGTGAATGTCTTTTAGTTCTGTTGTATAGCAGCACATTCGCTATTTAGCATGGCTGAAAGTCACTGAAAAAAGCACTGTAATGTGGCTAACGCTGGCCATGCCATTGCGCTTTTTTGTCTGACAGGAGGGGCGGGACAAGGAACACAAAATAGAGGGCAAAGAGACAGCGCATGGGCTGTGTAGCCGAGACCTAAAATAAATGCATCTTTGTGTAATGTAACTGTTGCTCATGTAAAGTGCGCTCATATCTTTGGGTTGAGTTTGTGTTATAGAACACTGCAAAAAAGTGGTATCAGTCCTGCTTTCAGCAGAAGCGGGGAGGCTGAAGGGGCGTCTGGGATCTCTACGTTTCACAGTCTAAGTGTATCCGCGGTTATAGGGAGAAAGACTAAGAGAGAGGGGGAAGGGCTGGAGTTAGCTCAAGGGAGTCAAGGCAACAAGTGAGTGTAAAGAGAGGGGCAACCATTCATATTACAGAGCTTCAGGTCATAACTTGCAACACAAATTGGAGTACTCCCATATAGTGCTTAAACACAAATACAAAAGTAGCCCCAAAAATGGGAACATTGGATGGCCACAAGTACTTAGTCCATGCTCCAGGGGAGGGCCAAACACAAGAAGAGGCAGGACACATGCATGCTGTGACAAACAGGAATGATGGATATGAGAGAGACGTTGAAGCTAACAGATGGTAAGCTATGGACAGCTCTAAGCAGGCCTGGGCGTAGTTCACAGAGTTTTGCAACGCGGAACTCCGTGAAGTGACAAAAAAACTCCACGGAGTTCCACAAGTGGCAGAATGCAGTGCGAACTGCAGTTCACGCTGGTTTCGCTGCTGTTTGGGTAGAAATTCTACCCGAGGGGCAGCTCGCGCTCGCTAACTTACTGTTTGCGAGTGGGGAAAAAAACTCTGCTGCTCTCCGCGGAGCACAGTTTTGTGCACTTCGCGAGCTCCGTGGAGCCCGGAGTGCAGAAAACTCTGCGAACGGAGCAGAGTTCCCCTCCCAGGCCTAGCTCTAAGCCTACTGATCGAGACAGCTCATGCGCTGTCTATCCAAGACCTAAAAATGGGTGCTGCTGAAAAGAAAGCAACCCGTTTTCTGTAGCATCCATTTTCAGATTGTTTAGTTTTTGCTTGCTATCCAGGACCCAAAGAAGCACTGTCAAATCCGATAGTAGACAGTATAAATGTTACACTTGTTTGCTTTTCCATTGCTTGTGCTTTACAGGTTTGCTTGGAAATGTAAATTGAATGAAATTAAAGTGTGTCAGAAGTCAGGGACAAGTTATTGCATGCCTAGTTAGTGTACAAGACCCGGTCAGGTTAAAATGGTTATTATTCTATATAGAATTTGACTACACTATATCTCTACCTCCTGTTTGCTAGTATAAGAATTCAACATTTTTCATTGGCTAATTTTTGTTGACATTCCATCAAATGTGTTTAATCTTTATATTGTGTTGTTTTTTGGTTTATTGGTACAATTCAATGTAAACATATTTCACTTCTCCGGTTTCTCGTACAATGATACCTTATTGCCAAAAACCTGTTTGGCATAAATTGCTCAGTCTGTCGTAGGAGCTGGGTTGCATTACACAAATATTCTTTACCACAGGCTAACAAATACACTCACAATGCAGAAGGGCGTGTCTTGAATACCTGTGGGTGAGAACACACGTTTTCAGTTTTCAGTAGACTTATTTACATTCTATTCGTAGTGGCAGTGGAAGGGGGAAGCTGTCTGTGCTGTCTCTACTGAGGCTCTAGTCTTCCTTCCCCACTGTGGGCGACCATACACACCTCAAGGCTTTCTAGGAAGTGGCGGGTGTAAGCCGTGGAGGCCTGGCCACAAGGCCTTTCAGAAGAGCGGGGTCATTGCCTAAAGGTGGCACCCTTCCGCCGAGCAGCATTCCTTCTGGGTCTCACAGCTTTCCTGCTCTTTATTCTTTAAAAAATATATATATATTAGGGTTTTTGTGTTCCCACCGTAGCAAGTAAACATTTTGTACGCTTTTTCAAAGTATGAATAGTTTAGGAGGCACAGCATAAAAATACCTAGTCAGAAGTCATTCTAACGCAATCTAGACCCAGGTAGAAGGGTTCTTCTCTGCTTGACTTGAATGTTGCCATCAAGTTCCCCTCCAGTTGTACTTGTGAAGCCACTGGAACAGGATGAGTGAGGTTGTCACGAATGTCTAAAGAAATCAGCCTAACTACAGCATATTGGCCTGAACCTCCCCTCCTCTCCTTCGGAAGCCATTACTTTCTTCACTTCCAAACACTGTGTTGCTGTAATAATAACCTGTATCAATTCCAAACCAGTCCCTTGTGGACAGTTTGAAGCCCAGATGTAGCACAGATGTGGGGATCCCCACTGCCAAAAATGACTTCCTCAGTTCTAACATTTACCTCCCACAATTCATGAAAACTGGACAGGTATCAGAAAAATTAAGATTCCATTTAACCAATCTTCTCTTTGAATTGAACTATTAGTGGAACCCCGAAGCTCCCGCTCTTTGGGCTTTCGGTTTCTCTTCAGCAGCCTCTCAACATGAATGGTCATGTCTTTAGCAGATCGCATGCAGCTACAAAGCAACAGAGCTAGCGCTCTGCGAGTGGAGCGATACAGTAGTGCAGTGGTGTTCAACTGTTTGACATATGTAAACCAGTACATAAACCCTTTTGGGAGCCAGGGACCCCGGCCGAAGCAATTTCTACAATTTAAATCACAAAAAATACTTAAAATATACAGAAACATGTATGCATCAAACTGATATACATATTCAAAATAATTTATTGAATTCGAAAAACTAAGAAATACAAAAAAAATACATTTCAATTTTAACAGGAAGGCTGTAGCATTTCAAATGTTGGTTTTATTTCTAAAAGATAAAACCATATGCTAGACTCTAGTATTATCAGTTCGTAATTTTTTACTACTAATGCATGCTCTCCTTTTGTTGGAGCGTGGCAGTTCTTCAGTTGAGGGCGTCGGTCGTGGGGGTTGTTCTTGCCCTGCTTCTATGAATCAAGCTATAGACGCCAACTTCATTTGTAGCCTCTAATTTAAAATGTTTTCACATTTTTACAGCGTTTCACATTTTTCAATTTTGTTTTTATGCATATATACTTTAATAATTTGCGAATATTTTGAATCTTCTATGCAGTCGTAGACCCGGTAATGATAGAGCGCGCAGGCCACACGATCCTTATTTTACCTCTTATACGTCACTGGGCCCAATATATATATATCACTATTTTCCATAAATCAGGTAACCTACACACCTCTATCAGTAATTTGGGGGTTTCCTTCTTTCTATATATTTCATGTGTACCTGACTTACCAATCCTCGAGAACAGGTACCTATGACCACAATGGATCAGGAGCTATATTTAAGGTTTCAGGCAGATAACACCAATACCACATACATTTATATTTTGTTTATAACCATGTAATGACCACAAACGCAGGAAGTTTCAAAAGCTTTATCTAAATCATAAAAGGTTGTCGTATGCCATGAGAATGAAATTTACACAGATCAAAACATCTATGACCAAGATCAGAAACGCAATATAACTATGAATCAGCGTGAGGATCATTTAATATTTCAGAAGGTTAATATGAGAAGGGAACATGCTAATCAGATCTAACAGATTCGTATTTCATCACTAAAGGATAGGTAAGAACAAGGGAACATACTACTAAATGCTAATTGGAATATACTGAAAGACTTGGGAAACAAGTGCTTCAGAATGAATGCAATTTCTATAGGAAGGGTGACAGTGGAACATACTAAATATGCAAACAATTCAGCGTTTAAGTAAGGGTACGGGAAAGATAAGGAACATGCTAGAAAATTACCTTCATCAGAGTTCAAAAAGTCAGAGATAAATCACAGGCAAGATTGCTTTATTAGGAAAATAGGAGAGAAAGATTTAGATGGAAGAACACCCACATATAATTTATATTTACCTAGGACAGAATGAGGACTAACCCTGGCCACGGGTCAGTTAGGAAAGGCGGGAAAGGACCCTCACGGACTTGGAATGCCAGTAGGCGAGCAGGTACAGCTCATGGACAGTCAGGACAGGATCATCCCGGGATATGGATCAGGACTGACTCATCTAAGGGTACGACCAACACCTGCAGCTTCGGATGCAACGCCTGTGCTACGCCCTCTCTGCAAGGAATCTGCCAATAACCCCGATTGGGTTCTCGAATCTCCAGCAAAGTGCTCCGCCAGCACTTAAAGGTTTCTCCACTCCAGACTAAGTTTGTGGAAATTACGGACAGAGTGCTCCGCAGCTCTCTGTATCATTCACCTATAGAGTTCGTAGGGTCAGTGACAGGTCAGCTACTCGGACAAGTCGGACAATTTCTCTAGCTAAACCTAGGCCAGTTATACTGTTTTCGGGTCAGTAGACCACCCAGAAATGTTGCAAGTGTTAGGATTCCCAACTTCGGATTGGACAAGAGAGGTGGTTTGGTCATTGTCACCACCTAGAATTTGGTGTTCCCACAATTAATATTCAATTTCTTGAACCCACCCCTTACATTCCAGTTCCCATGGCATAGGAATATGAAGACAATAGCGTACAGAGTGCAAGTATTACATTGTTACAATTATAGGTGTAGATTCGGGTCTTCTCGCTGGGTCGTAGGTTGGTTCCCAGGAGCATCTCAGCTTCGGCAGCCAGCTGGCTGAGTTCCACTGCTGCAAGACTCGCATGTCCCCCATCACGTGATTGGTGACACATAGGCTTCCAAGATGGAGTAGCACCTCTCCTTCCAGGCCCCCGGAGAATGTTACATGAAAAGTAAGCGAAAACAATTTAGAAACACAGAAAAAATGAATACACTGTATACCATGATTGGCTTCACTGCACCCCTTACTTTATAATATCTATAGCATTAGGAGTTAAGCAGAAATAAACAGCTGAGCCAAAGCAGCGGTGGCAAGCAAAGAGCATGTTAGAACAAAGCTGCCATTTTAGCAGTACTGCGCATGAGCGACAAGTTCCCTCCAGAACTACGAGTGCGTCACATCCCATGGGTATGACCGACGCATGTGCAGACTGAAATCCCGCATCGCAGCGACCATATTAGTTGCAAGCGTAGTTAGGATTAATAAACGCAAGCGTCTAGTGTAAAAGTGCAAGATTAATAAACGAAACAAATAGATTACTATATCAATGTTATGCGAGGGGTTTGAATTCAAGCAAGTCGCGTAACGTGCGAATCCTTGCTCCATCAGTAACAACTGCTGTAATATAGCAAAGTTGGGGTCATGGCGCAGTAGTGCAAGGTTCTTATTGAAAAGGGGCGGGCCATTGGATGTGCGCTACTGGAATGCAGCTGAATCCAACGAGTAAGGTAAGGAATTGGGGCATGCTTTAGTGTTACTGACTGTAAACCCTTTACTCCCACTTATATAAATGTTCAAAAAGAGTTGTCTAGGGTTCCTTCATGTCTTTATCTTCTAATATAACCAGCTGTTAGAAAGTGGATTATTCACTTGGGAATGAGGGCCCTTATCAGCTTAATGAATGCACGCTAGTGTTAGGTTTTAGCACAAACCTCAGAGTAACTCTGTTGACTTCCTGGTAGCTATCACACAAGCAACAGGCATTTGTCCATAGAAATGTGTTTTAAGTTCAAGCAGTATCGATAATTTTAAAGTAAATAATACAGCCCAATAAATTGACAAAATGACCCCAAAATCATTAAATTTGGATAAGAAAAACCAAATGTTTGAATTTTTCGAAGTCTCAAGGCAACATAATTTGGAAAACAAAAATAGTAGTGCTTGGCATGAGTTTATGCCAGCCCCGATGGAGCAGACGTCTGATGCTCAAAGCAGATAGCCCCACTCAAAGATTTTAACTTAGGACTTAGGTTCAAGTTCAAGAAATACTTTATTCGGTTCAAGTTACAAAAACCATAAAAGTACAAAACACATGAAAAATGGTCCATGAGTCACCAGGCAGCATGACAAATAATAAGATACAACATAAAAAGGAAGGGAGTACCCATCAAAATATGCAATACATGGTGGCAAAGTTTAAAAACGACAATATGTACGTCATTAAAAAAAAAAGTGACATGAGAAATAGCAGGATAAAAAACTTGATTCAAGTTACAGTAGTCAATATTTATGGTAAACAGTCTAGGACCAGTTAATCTTTTTGCTGAGTCTCACCGCTATAGTTAGAAATTTAGACTCTGAAAACAAACTCAAAATCCTTCAGCAGGATGAGGACTAAAGCGGCGATGGGCATGGTCCCTCAAAGGATATGTTATTGTCAACCTTCTGCTGAAACCATTGGGTTTAGCACCAAAAGCTCTGACTGGGACAGAGCTGGGTTTTGTAGTCACCAAGCTCGCTTCTTTGTTGGGATGGATTTTGCCAGCTCCAAATGCAAGGTTTTACCTTCAGACTTACTGACATTTTTGGTTCTAAGATTCCTTCAGCTGAGCAAGGCTTGGAGCTATAGATAGGCAGGGCTCTACAGAGACAGCTACATTTGCTGCAAGGTTCAGCTGAACCTGTTTTCAGAGTGGCGGAAAGCTCCAAGTGTGTCAAAGTTGATATTCTTGTGCGCTTTAGATGCAACCTCACTGACAAAACATTGTCCCTGTCCTCTGCAGGCTGGAAAAACTACTAAGGCCCGCTTTTTCAAACATCTAAGAACGTTTTTTGGTTTGTCATGCAGCCCACCAGGCCTTCAGGGCAAGCTTCTAGATACTTTATTTCTCTCCAGGGTCCAGTACTCTATGGTAAGCTTGGCCCACTTTGCTTAGGTCTCTGGAGCAGACAAATAGGAAGCCGCAACTTGACCTTTGAAGAGCAGTTCTGTTGTGTACCATTTTAGGACCCTATTGTAATTTTCCAAATTCATGCCCTTATATAGGTATAAAACACCATATCCTTATCCACTTGGACGCTAAGGGAATTAGTCCCATATAATGAGATTTCCATTGAAATGAATGGGCAGTGCATGACAAGTTACCCTTGTCATTAGCATCCAAGTGGTTAAATAGCATAGAAATCATAACCATATTTGGCCTTCGCTCATGCAGTCCAAATACGGCAGGGATACTTCCACTAGAACCGAAAATCTACAACGATTTCTTGGAAAACTCGGCTTCAGCAGCCAGGGACTTCCCCTTGCTCGAGAACTGACTCTTTTATGACGTTATTATATCCATCTTTACGTCAAACTCTGCAACTTCAAGGTATAAATATGCCCACACTTGCCTTAGCAAACACACAGTGATTTGGAGCAGTAAGTCTATCTACTTGCCAGACGCATCCTGCTACAGCAAGTGCCGAAGGAAGCCGACCCTCCAGCAAACGCACTGAGAGAGACGCTGTCTTTTCTCTTGCCGAGAAATCTAGCTCCAGTGTTTCCAAGCTCCCCTTGTGGGGTGTTGGAAAATCGAGTCCTGAACCTGACCTTCTTCATTCTAACCAAGGTATGGAGCTGATTAGACCCTAAGAGAAATCTTGGACAGATTATTGGCAAAGAATACTATATTTATTCTACACCTCACTTATTTCTTCCCTTGTACTAAGCTTAGGTTAGGTACATCGGGGTAGGCGTATCTTAGAAGCACCAGTTGAGTACTTTTAGCCTCTTTTATTTATGTATGTATTTATTTATGGTTTAGGAATCATACAATGCTCTTACAGTATTATTTTATTCTACTCTTTCTACTGTATGCATTATATTTTGCAACCAGTTTTACGATTGTAGTAGTTCTTTTCTTATGCTTGAGAAAGAATACTGTTCAATAAATCCTTTTATTGAAAACGCCTGTCTATCTATTTTCTCGGCACCTCTGGTGAAACAAAGCATGCACGATTGACTGAGTAAAATATCTATCGTTTCCACGACTCTGAAGAACAGTTTATTCTCGGGGAAACAAAGTTGTCATGTTTATGCGGTTGTCAGAAACTAATCCCTTCTTGTTTATTCGAGAAAGTTTATAGTGACCTCTGAGCTAGCTGGCACTCACAAATTAAGTGTAGCATATTCGATAGAGACCTAGTCGACATAAGTCCTACGTCACATCTATAGGCTATATTATTCCAATTCGCAGAGCCTATTGGGAATATAGGAACTACACTACAGTTCTAGTCCCTGGATGCCAGCAGGAGTCTGGAATCCTTGAACCCTTGCTTGCCAATAAGGTATCTTTCTTTCAGCAGGGCCTTCCTCTTCAAGTGTAGTCTTCCGAAGTCCAGGAAGTTTCTGAGGCACTGATAATGAGGTGCCAGTTCTATCCTGTGCATTAACCAGTGATCGCAGAATTTCCCATACTCAATCCTGGCTACTTTCTTGCCCTGTAATAACTTCTTTTTCACTTTACTGGTGTGCCCAAGTGCATTAGTTGACATCTAGCAATGCACATTGTGGAGAGTGCTTGGTTAGCCTGTGGAAGAACTGTGCTGATATTATGCGCAATCACCAGAGGAAAGGTCTTAACCCGTTCGATGCTGATGACGGAACCGCTCCGTCATCAGCTGCGCTTGGGCTGTGCTGATGACGGAGCGGTTACGTCATGGCCCTGCCGCCGCGCCTGCGCGGCGCTGATTTTGCGCCGGCGCGGCGCGTTCTATTGAGCGGGCGGGGCCATGACGGAACCGCTCCGTCACAAGCACAGCCCAACCGCGGTTCTGTCACCAGAATGCGGCCGCTGCGCGGCCGCCCCGCCCACTTAGCGCTGCGGCGGAATAGCCGCCGCAGCGATGTGGTTAATGCATATTGCATGTAGTGGAGAAAAGAGGAGTGAGGGACAGATCATTTGAGCTTCAAGATATTTTTTTCTTGTGTGTTTGGAATGGTGTAAGCTTGAGTGTGGTCTATGTGGGAAGAGTTTTAATGTTGTGCATGATGGGTAGAATAAACTTCTTATGTTACCTTAATCATGTAGCTGTCCATATACCTGTAGTAAAATGAGTAGAATATGAGAGAGTTGCACATGTTGATACACTTACATTCCTTGCATAGGTTTCAGCGCTTCGTTGGGTGTAGTCCTGAGTCTGCAAATGGCCATACTTTCTATATATGGGCAACATAATGTGTAACATTTGTTTGGGAAAAGCAGATCATTAATTCCAAGTGATCTTGTCTTTTCCAGAAAGAATTTCCATAATTTTGAAGCTTGCCGCAAAGTGGGGTTCAACATATTTGTATTATCTAGTAGGAGGAAATGAGCAACTAAGGTGCGTGAGTATTTTATCAAAGTCTTGAAAGAGTACCCCAAAAAAACCCTGGTGAAACCTAAATTGCTGGTGGCAAAAATTGGGAGTAGGCATCTGATTGTCTGGGACAGAGATCCACTCATTGATTTCACTAAAATGTGTGGGTTCAAGTGTATAATGCATTTAGTCCCTTTTCTAAGAATGACTGTTGCATATCCTTCTCGAAATGCGTGTAATACTGCTCTGTGCAACTCTGGGAAGCAGGCAAGGGGCTGAGACAATGCTTTGCTCTCGCGGAAAGAGAGGCCATAACAGCAGCTACGCTATTGCTTAGATGCCCACTTGAAACCTATGGCCAGCAAATGGTCACCGCCATCTATAGCTGCCTCATGATATAGCTGGCATTTCATTTGTCTACCTGATTACTCTTTAACCTTTTCTGTTTAAGTAAACCGTCTTTGTAGTCTGGCATCCTCCCAACCTCCCTGCTGGCTTCCCTGTTCTTGTGATGCCCTGTTCAACGTTTCTGTATCTACCAGTTCAAAATGACCTCCATTTTTTTTTTCAAAACAAATTTTATTTGTCAAGGTTCACATCTATTGCAGGGCTCTGCACTCCAGAGACGACTGCATAATCAAACCGTACTTAGTGCACTTACTTTGACAGTTTTCTCATAGATACAGTAAAACATATAAAGTAACATAACTGGTTACCCCAACGCCCCCCCCCCCCCCTCTCTGGTCGCACTGAATCCCTACATTCCTGAGCATATCTTATAATTATAACAGGAGAGCCTGCCCCCTCAGTCTACCCCCTGCCCTGCACTTTCATTCCCAAAAACATGTGCATGTAGGTCAGCCCAATGGGTGTGCCCCCGTTGTAGGTGGTGGATTTAACAACAGGCCCCGATAATCTGCCCATCTTTTCCAGATCCTGTAATGTTTGTGGGGGCATCCCCTGGCAACAAAAATGGGTTGTTCCAGCCCCATACAGAAGTCCATGCCATTCTTCCACACTGTCACCTACACTGCCTTCCATTCCCTGGCAATGTCTCTTTTCGCAAGAGTGAGGCCCAACTGCAGCAGGTGTCGTTTGTATATGTTGCTCCCTATGCCCTCCATGACATGCAGCAGGGCCAACCGGGGTGTACGGGGGAGCTCCCACCCAGAACTTCAGAGAGGCAGGCAAATACTCCCCTCCAGAGCCGGTCTATAGAAGGGCAGTGTCCGACTGTATGGGTAAATGTGCCCTCAGCTAGGCAGCATCTAAGACACATAGGGGAGGCTATCCGCCTCACTCTCCACAGGCGCACTCGTGTAAAATAAACCCTATGTAGGTATTTGAACTGAATGAGGCTGAGTCGCATGGCTATGGCCGCCACTCATAGAGCGGCCAATGCCTCAGTCCAGTCCTCCTCCTCCAGTGAACCAATGTCCCCCTCCCAATCCCTCTGGAGTTTCTGGAGCGAAGAAGAGCAATGTGTGACCAGGGACTGATATATACGGGAGATTTTATGGTCCGTGAGGTCTCCCATACACACTTTTGCTTCCAGGGAACTGAATTCTGGCAGAGACTCTAACCCCTCTAAGCTGGGAGATAAGGCGTGTCTAAACTGAAGATATCGATAGAACTGGGACTGTGGCATGTGGAATTCCTTCTGAAGGTCCTGGAAGGATTTGAGCGTCAGCCCCCTCATTACATCCCCCAGGACTGAAATGCCGATGTTATCCCAGCCCCGGAACCCTTTTAGGGCCACCAGCTGTGGTAGCCGCCCTTTATTCCAGAGTGCAGTCTCCTGGGTCAGCGTTGTCCACCACCCCATCCGACGCAGCACCTGTCTCCAGTTCTAAAAGACCACCCGCATAGCCGGCTGAAGAGAACCCCGCAGTGATGCTGAATACAATAATGTATAGAGCGAGTGGTGGCCCATAGGAAGTCGCTCTACTGCGTTAGCTGGATCCCCCCCTGTCACCATACCACCACTCGTTAAGGACCAGCAAGTGCGAGGCCTGGTAATACGACAAAATATCCGAGGACGCCAGACCCCCACAATATGTGGACAGAAAGCAGGTTCACAGGGCAACCTTCACCCTGCCCCTGGCCCATAAAAATTGCCCATGCGCTGCATTTACCTGTCGAAACCATCGGGCTGGGATCTGATACAGGTGGTTCTGAAGTTGATAAAGGAGCCGGGGGAGCGCCACCATCTTAAAGATGGCCGATCTGCCATTGATCGATAGGGACATTCGAGTCCAGGACTTAATGTTGTTGCGGATTCGTTCCCACACCAGAACCAGATTACGCTCCCAGGAGAATGCCGGCACGTCTGACAAGAACACGCCAAGTTATTTCATACCTCCCACCGCTAGCTGAACAGAAGAGATACACTCACCTGCACGCGTCTGATCCCCGAAGATCCATAACGTGGACTTACAGGATTCATGTATAATCCAGAGGTCTCACCGAAAATGTGCATATTACGTAGTAACCGTGGCCCCGTCTGTCCACCGCTGTGAGAAAAAAAAGGACCTCATCCGCATATAAAGCAATTCTGTCCGATAGTCCCTCCGCCCACTCAAAACCCCGGACCTGTGCATCAATGCGCACCCATGTAGCCAATGGCTCCATGGCCAGAGCGAATAAATACGGGGACAGGGGGTATCCCTGCCGTGTGCCCCGCCTGATGGAAAAGGTGGACGAGGTCGCACCAGCCACCCGCACCGATGCCGTCAAATCAGTATACAAGAGCATCAGATAGGAAAGATAGCGCGGTCCAAGATTGAGTCGTTGCAGCAATGTGAACAGTTACACCCAGCTCAAGGAGTCAAATGCTCTGTCCAAGTACGCCAATAACAACGCAGCTGGTTCCCCCAAGTGCCGGATAGCCGCCAACGCCACGTGAGCCTGCCTAATATTGGGTCTAGTCGCCCTCTGGGGCATAAAATCGGCCTGGTCCGGGTGGACCAGAGTAGTGATGTGTGGCAGACGGCGATTGTCTAGGGCCTTTGCAAGAATTTTGCCCTCCACGTTTAAAAGGGAAATCGGACAGTAGGAGGCATGCTGCTCCGGGGGCCTGCCCGGCTTTTGAAACGCCACCACCTCCGCATGCCTCCAGTCCGGAGGGATTGAGCCCCGCTTGCGGTCCTCTTCCACAACGAATCGGTAGTGGGGGGCCAGTTGCACAAAATGATCTCCATTTTTGATTCTCTGCGTCCTCCCTACTGTCCCCTTTAGAAGAATGTACCTGCATTGCTACAGCTGTGCCTCATTAAACAGGTAGGTACACAATCTGATCTACGGGATGTTTCAGCATCCTCACATATGATGGATGGTGGAATACTTGAACATTGCTTGAGATGTCACCAGGGCAAATTCCCCACATGGATTACCTGCTTCCTTTATCTACAGGTTGAGGTCGATGGGTAATATAAAGCCATATATTGTTTTAGTGTCATGCTGAGTAGCACAATAAACACCATGGAGCATAACAAAGAATACAATGTGTCTAAATATTTTCACATAGATTTCACTATTTGTGCTCCACTGTTCCTTTCTATTTGTGACTTTTGAACTCCCTTCTTTAGATTGGATGTTGAAACTGTGAGTAGACAGGCAGGAAGAAGGAGGATGGAAGAGCCAGTCAGTGGCCCCCTTGCACAACAAGCAGCCCTTCAACAAAACCATGTCCTTCAAAGTGTCATTCAAAAAGAGCCTTCAGATTTCCCAGAGGGGTGCTCCTTGTAGGATCTTGCCCTTCCAGCCTAGGGCCTGTGTTGCTGTGTGCCAGAGGTCTTCTAGTGTTACTACGGGACCATGAATGTTAGTATTTCTCGGTCCCCCCATAAGGAGCTCTGAGGTATTCCCCGACTGCTTCACCAGCCTGTCCATCTGGAATGTGGGCTCCCTCAGGGGGAGAAAGACCAATTGTTGATGGTGGTCAACAGCATCGCCCAGTCGTACTTTTGCATATCTGGTAATGCTAACCCCCATTTTACCTCCCCCTTGCGAGAATATGTAGCAGAATACATGCCAATCCCCGTTGCAGAGCAGTGTCCTGAGTTCACCCTCAATCACCTTAAAATATGATTTGTGTACAGAAAAGGGTGTGTTAAGTAGGGCTTACAAGAAGTGGGTGAGGGAAATCTACAGTCGCCTGCCCTCTCCGCTTTCACACCAGTCAGGACTAACACAGTTCTTCCATCTCCAATGGAGTCATCCCTCAGGCCCTCAAACAGGTTATCATTATCTGAATCCTGAAAACAACCCACAACTGAACCTGTCAGTGTTTACAAATCCAGGTCTATTCCTGGTTTACCATGTCTGGCTAAGGTGCTCGAAACAGTTGGTACCCACCAGCTGTCATCATTCCTGATGGTAAACAGGGTTTGCGGTGTTTGAGACTCCAACAGAACACAAAAATTAGCCTACTAAATATTTGCCAAAAAACGTCTCAACTCCTTTGATCAAATAAACCCTGCACATTTGATCATTTAGACTACTCTGCCACCTTTAATAGCATAGACCACGAATGAAACTGCACAAAGTTTGACTCTTGTTATTCGACAACCAGGGCACAAATCCTATAAAAAGAAGTGGGGGGACTGACAATATGCAAATGACTCCATGACGTCACGTGCTGAACGTGTCCCGGTGTCTGAAAATTACGCCGGGACACGTTCAGCTTATTTCTGTGAGGCCCAGCTTCTTGGCTGGGGGGGACGGTGTCAACTCTGTAAAAGGAGTGGGGGGACGCCGTGTAACCCCGACTCGAGCCCTGTAGACAACTGATCCCAAACATCCACTGTGGCGTTCTCCAAGACTCTACCCTGTCACCAACACTTAGCAATGTTTACAAAGCCCCCTTCACTATAATTCTGGTCTTTTCTAAAGTATGTTCATAATACACTATTCCACCTCAAGCTAAGCAAGGTGCCTGGGAAACTCCATAACTAGTCTCACTTCCTATTTCAGGTTCAGTGGTGAGTATATAATAATTGGCATTCCTCAACTGAGACAAAGTAGTAGTCCTGTAGTAGTCTCCAACCCTAGCGCCAATGCCATCCCGCCCTCACAAGAACTGTGCGACTCACTAGCCATCTTCTTCCACCGCAAGATCGCTGACATCCACGACCGCTTCAACACCACGACCACCCCGACTACGCCAGACTCCACCCCCCCTGTGAACACCACCAGTCCCAACCGCCTGACCTCCTGGTCCAACGTCAATGACAACGAGACACGCAAGTTCATGAACTCCATCCACTCTGGTTCTCCGTCTGACCCATGCCCACACCATGTATTCAACAAAGCAGACGCAGCCATCGCACCCCAACTACGGAAAGTCGTCAACCTCTCCTTCGAAACAACGACATTCCCGGAAAGCTGGAAGCACGCCGAAATCAACGTCCTTCTCAAGAAGCCCAAAGCGGACCCCAAGGACCCCAAGAACTTCCGGCCCATCTCCCTGCTCCTGTTCCCGGCAAAGGTCATTGAGAAAATCGTCAACATGCATATGGCCCGCCACCTGGAAGACAACAACATCTTGGACCCGTCCCAGTCCGGATTCAGACGAAACCACAGCACAGAGACAGCCATTATCGCCGCCACAGAAGACATCAGGCGACAACTAGACAATGACGAAACATCAGCCCTCATCCTCCTGGACCTGCCAGCCGCCTTCGACGCGGTCTGCCATCGCACTCTAAAGACACGCCTCCTAGAAGCCGGAATCCAATAGAAGGCTCTTGACTGGACCACGTCCTTCCTCTCCGGCAGAACCCAGAGCGTCCGCCTCCCACCCTTCCGATCCGAACCCACCAACATCATCAGCAGCGTCCCCCAGGGCTCATCCCTCAGCCCGTCGCTGTTCAACGTCTACATGGCCCCCCTCGTACAAGTGGACCTCAACATCATCTCCACGCCGACGACACCCAGCTCATCCTCTCCCTCACCAAGGACCCACACACCGCCAAAACCAACCTCCACGAGGGAATGAAGGCTGTCGCCGACTGGATAAGGAGCAGCCGTCTGAAGCTGAACTCGGAAAAGACCTAGGTCGTCATCCTTGGACCCACCCCCTCAGCCTGGGACAACTCCTGGTGGCCAACCACACTGGGAGCAGCACCAACACCCACTGACCATGCATGCAACCTAGGATTCACCCTCTGCTCCTCCCTCTCCATGTCAAAGCAGGTCAACGCAGTCTCCTCCTGCTACAACACCCTCCGCATGCTCCGCAGGATCTACAAGTGGATCCCCACCGAAACCAGAAGAACGGTGACACAGGCCCTCGTCAGCAGCAGACTGGACTATGGCAATGCACTCTACGCAGGAATCCCAGCCAAACACCTACGACGACTACAACGCATCCAAAACACCTCCGCCCGACTGATAGTCAACGTCCCCCACCGCAGCCACATCACCCCCCACCTGAGAGACCTACACTGGCTCCCCGTCGACAAGAGGATCACTTTCAAGCTCCTCATCCACGCACTCCAAGCACTCCACAACGTTGGACCAGCCTACCTGAACAGCAGACTCCGCTTCCACATCCACCAAGACCTGGAACACCCTCCCTACCCACATACAGCAGACCCAAGACCTTCTTGCCTTCAGAAGGCTCCTCAAGACCTGGCTCTTCGAGCAGTAGCAGCATCCCCCCCCTCCCCTCAATGTCTTGGGACCCTCACGGGTAAGTAGCGCGCTTTACAAGTAGACTGATTGATTGATTGGGGATTGTTCTTGACCCTTGGGTGCTTTTTTGTTTGCTGAGATTGTCAACTAGGCCTGGGTGAAATTTAAATTATGCAGCGTAATAAGCGTAATTTCTGGAATTTTGCTTTTCGCGTGATATTTGAAAAGTCCCAAAGTTATGCCATTAGACCACTTTGTTGAAATATGCGCCATTATCAGTAAAAAGTTGCAACAAACTGAGTTCATTGTAAAAATGTATGTGAATACAAGGGAACAACAGAATGCAATTGGTTGTTCGCAGTGCTTTTTTTTTTGCTCTGTTGTAATAAGTGAAATGCCTTCTCACATCAAAAATGAACGGAAGGATGCCTTTTGTGCTAAAATATATTGCTCAGTGATAGATTTGCATTTTGCGTAATTATGCATAATGTTGCCGAAATGTCACGTCATTACATAAAAGCAGACTACAACCCCCCTACTTGATAACTACAAATATCTGGGGATATACCTGGATCAAAGGTTTTCATTCACCAGGCATTTTGAAACACTTGAAAAGAAGGGAATGGCCTTACTGCATGCATTCTGCAGTATGTCAAAACATCTGAAAGGCCCTCTATTTACTCCTCTTCTGGCAGTCATCAAAGCTAAATTACTACCAACAATAACGTACGGAAGTGTGGTTCATCATGGAAGAAGTGCTGCAATACTAGACAAAATTCAAATGTGAGTGTACAAACGTGTGATGCCTCCCCAGCTCAGGTACGGCTCAAGTTTGGATGACAGCACCAAATACTTCACAAAAGGTACGAGTCAATCAAATTTTGGTACAACATATGGCTCAACCGTGATTTAGAAATTAATTTGGCACTTTGGTCAGCCATGCAAAACGATCCTAAATCACACTATGCGAAGTATCTAAATGCCTCTCTGAAAATCACAAAGTTGACAGATGTTTGGCAAAGGAAACTACCAGTAGTATCCTTCAAGCAGATTGTAAAAAAAGCTGCCAACTCGCATTTATTGATTGAGGATAAAACAACCTTAAGACGACGTGCACACGCATGGATGGTTTTGCAATCCTACACCAGGCTGGAGCCAGCAGTTTACCTTGGCCTTGCTTTGCCCCCCATTTAAAATCAAAGTACTTGAAGCTACGCATGGGGCAATTGTCAACAAATGCCGATCAACATGTCTGGAGGACCCCGGGCCCAAAGGATTGTAACTTGTGTTGCGCAGCAGTTCAATACTTTATGCACCTGATATGCATCTGCCCAGTGCTAGAGTGCGATCACCGGAACTTAATGAGGCGGAAATTCAATGTAAAAGGCATTCGCACCTTTCGCTCAGCAGTACTAAAAACTTTGGACTCAGTTGATCCACAATTCATTTGTCAAATAATTACATTTGTAACCAATTTTGAGAATATATTGAAAGGATAACATAGGTTACATTCATAGTTCAGCAAATTCTGCTTGTTTTTAAAACAATGTTTTAACATGTGGTATCAATAGTTTACATCTAACTCATTATAGCATGTGAAGGTAATGCATGTTAGGTTTTGGAACATTGGTTTTAATTAACTATACAATAAAGAATTTTCTTCACCCCCTACTTTTAACCCGTTTCTTATAGTGGTCTGTTGAATGAGGGTCATCTCCACCTGTTGTAGATAAAGCTTGCAGCTTGAGACTACTCTTTGACAGTGACTTGTCATCTTCCCGCTTACAAATTGATGCAGTCTGTAAAACTGTATTCCACCATCTGCACCTGCTGAAAGGGGCCCTTCTCCATTGCTCTTAGAAAATGCCTCTGGTCATGTCTTGCCTTAGTTACTGCAACAGCTATTACACACAGGCTTCCCAGAAGAACCTGTATTGCAGCTTCAGAATCTCCAAAAGTATGTCACCCACTTACTATTTAGTTTGTAACAACAACAAACCAGCATTGGCATAGCCAATAGATCTCGCCTTTGGGATCTTATAAGTGTTTAGCTATCCAGCACAATATCCCTGGTGCAACAACATCAAGGTTTGCATGTATAAACACTTATAAGGTCCCAAAGGCGAGACCTATTGGCCTAGGTCTCGCAACTGGGAGTTTTGGAGCTATTGGTATTGTAAATGGTATTGTAAATGGCAATGGCTTTTTTTTAAATTAAAAGATATTGTAATTAATAATAGTAATTTTCCATTAGTTATTGTTATGAACCAAAACGAATCCTATGTGTAATCTGGTCCTAGTCTCTCTCCATTGAAACAGATTAAGATGTTAGGGCATGTTGCTAGCATATTATTTCGCTACTGGAAGTTGAATGTCCAAATGATGGAATAAATGCAGAGGGTTGAGGAAGTACTCATTGCTTTAGCAGCAATGGTGGAGGTGGACGCCCTTCAAAAGTAATGAATGGGACGAGGGATTTGCTAATGTCTATAGCATATGCTCCCATGTTTTGTAAATGTCAATATAGCTACTCAATGTTCTGCCCTCATAATGATGTAGTTCTTCTGAGTGGGCTCTGCTGAGGCTCGAGACCATAGATCTACTAGCTTCAAGCAGCTCCCACCAGAATGTATTCATGCGCATGGGCGACAACAGACGCTGTACATTTGTGGTATCATGCCCAGTTCCTCAAGAGTTATCATGTAGTCATGCTTGCTTCGCTGTGCCAGACCCCAGTTATCAAAAGCCCCAACACCAAGTAAGATGCAATAAACACCACAATAAAATACATGTCCGGGATTCAAGGGCAGTGCTGTGTTAGGACAGTTTAATCTCAGACCCAATGAAGACGTCCATGCCGTCCTTTTATTTTTAGCCCAGCCCTTTGGTGAAGCGACTGTAAAGCGTCAGAGGCTGAAACATTTATTGTGAGAGTTCCTGTCAAGTCGATTGCCTTACATATGTGAAGCCCGAGCTTAGACCAAGTGTCTCTGCAGCACCGGAGGCAATACAGGACCCAGGTCAGGACCAGGGAGTGAAATGTAGGGGGAGGGATCAGATGCAGGCCACGGGAGCAAAGCGGCAAGAGCAAAGTAAAGCATACCGGGGAAATGGAAAACAGCTGGTGGCCAAAGCAAATGAAGCTGCAACAAGTTCACTTCAGACCGAGGTGGAGATCGAATGCCATTCCCAGAGCTTAAAATGTATTAACAGCAAGCGCGCGGTAGGAAGGGCCGCATGAAACAAGCATGTCTGAACTGCTGGCCAATTCACAGATATCACTGTCAGTAGGTGGGACTTACTTTTGCAGTGCTACTCGCTTACGCCAGAAGTCCAGCCAGGAAGTAATTGCGTACCACTGAACGGCCAGTAATCCCATATTCACGCGTCCATATTGCTAGGTGCTTTTATGAAAATGACTGCTTGTAATCCACATATTAGTGTTAACATAAGTTACCCCATAAAATTGATTACTACACACACTGTACTGTACCTGTTCTCTCCCTCTCGTCCACCTGGCTGTGCTAAAGCCTGCTGACTGATTGGGGAGGAAGGGAAGCACAGAAAGTGAAAAGAAGGAGCTGGGAAATCGACAATGGGAGACAAACCAGCGCAGCGCCAGTCAGCGCTCATAATGTATGTCAAGAATTATTAAACAAGCAAGGGGGGGGAAGTGCATGGGACAGAACAGGCGCCCTGTGAGAATCGCGTGCGCTGTCATCCTGATAGTTATGTGAATTTGAGGCAAATGATTTGCTCATACAAAATGAACACTATTGTAATGAAAACAAGCCCGGGAGTTGTGTGCGCTCGCGCAAAATGGAAATAAAAAAAAGCATACGATGTGGGGGGCACGAGCGCGCGGCAAAAGTGAAAGTGATCGCGCTGTAAGGGTGCCGCGAGAAATGCGCTTAATGAGCCATGATGGAAAGCCAGATGGCACCTGTGCACGTAACCGCAAGCTTTAGGCCACAAGCAAAAGCGTATGGTCGGATTTTTAAAGCCCACATACTTAATGTCTCCCCAGTGCAGCGCATGCGCTGGCTCAGGCAAGACCTAAATAGTGTCACACCGGCTCTGAAATCCCCTCTATTGGCAATCAGTAAAAGAGCGGGCAACCATATCTGTGCACAGTAGATAAGGCACTCCACGGCCTATTACCTGAACTACTTCACAAAATGGTTCATCAGCCGGTTCCTGATCAGTACCCCAAAGCCTGCCAACAAAGGTCCTTTGCCCAGATACAAGAAGTACAGTGGACATGGTTTCAAGTACAGGACAATTTTCTGTAGAACTCAATAACGTGTTTCTGAGACTGGGAGTTGACTACTTCAAGGAACAGAAACACTTAAAGTCGTCAATTCTCCTGCATGTAAGTTAATTTACTCTTCAGTCTGTCTGTCAGCTGATTTTTGAAGCCCAGGCTGGTCAGATGCGTAAAAAAACAGGACACATTACTTCAGGTTCTCATACTTCAGGTTCTCAGGACTTGGTGTCTTTTAGGGCTTTCTCATATTCAGGGACATATGTGTTGCAGACATCCTGTAGCTCATTTCATCTGTTAGCATCTAGTATCTGTTAATGAGCGTAGGCGCATGTGTGGCACTTTTATCTATTTAAACCTTTTTTTATGTATTGCTAGGTTTTTAATTAACCACTAATAAAAAAAATCATACTATAAACGTATACAAATAGGAATGAGTAACACAAAAAATAATATTTTACCTAGTAGCAGGGATACAGTTTGATGTGGCGCTTCTTTAAGCAGTAAGTGCACAACATTGCTCTCTACTTAGAGAGTTTAGGTAAAGTCTATTGTTGCAAATCCAAGGGATGATTTTAGTGAAACAATTTGGTACACTCTACAGCCATCCAAGCCCGCCCAAAGACAGCCCAAAGGAAGCCGCCAGGTGTCATTGGATTGAGTAGAGATTATTTTAATGTTTAATGAGGCTTGCCATGGTACCACATCTTGTGTGGCACGCAAGTCTTCCACCCACCTCATGTGCTGTGTGCGGAGTACGAGTTTGAAAACTAAAAAGAATCATTGTACATGGGAACACAAGGAACCCCAGTGACATCTTGTTCTGATTTGAGTAGTTTATTTGTGTGACTCCTTTTCATGCATATACCCACCATCCATGTCTTGTGTTTACCCCCCATATCAGATGCTCTTTTGGCCCTTTTGTCTTCTCAGTTGTCTTTCCCTATTTATCGCCATTACCCTAGTGCTTATCCTTCCACCCTTTCCCTGACACCCCTCTTTACCACCCTTGCTCTTGGATACACCTCCCTACACAGCAACAGGCATCCACCACTCATCAACCAAATATAGCTTCTTTATGCCACTGATGGAGTGGGAACCACAGCCCCTGGACAGCCTGCCATGGGTGCACAGAGCTGTTGCAGCGGGTGGGCCTGTAGAATGGGGCAGAACTTGATAAACAGTCCTTCTCAAGAGCATCTTATTTGTTTGGTGCTAATCTTTGTAAACGTTATTGAGATTGTGTCTTTTAATGATGTTTTCCAGTTGGCGCTCATCCTTGTGGTACCCCTGCGGCAGCAAGGGTCATCTCCTCACTCAGAGCGGCGCCAAATTATGCCATGGCCCTAACATCTTCTCATTTCTTGTCCAACAGGTTCAGGGGCCCTTCGACAAGATTGAGTTCAATAGAATGTGCTGGACGTTGTGTGCCAAGAAGAATCTGACGAAATCTCCCTTGCTCATCAGTGAAAGTGATGCCTTCAAAGTGTGGGGCATTTTCAACTTTTTGTCTGAGGATAAATATCCGTTGTTCATTGTGTCAGAGGAGGTAAGAAAAAAGTTCAATTACACGCGTCCCTGTTTTGGAAGATCACTTTATTCCTGCCCCTTATATCCTATGTTCAGAGTAAAATAATGTTTGATTGTAATAGGTTTAAAGTGAACATATATGTAAATTTCCAGTTAATTAACAATCTTAGACTCGTTGGTGGTTACTAAAATGCATTGGACCACCGATTACAGTTGGCAGTGAAATATGGTAGTAGTAAATCTTTATTATATAAATATGTATACTTTTGATTTATAATATCATATACCAGAAAACTGTTTCATAAGATTTGTCAATACTTGCCTCCCAGGTTATGGTCTCCAGCCTTAACACAGGGCCATAAAGCAGAAGCTAGACATTTTCCACTCATTGCAGACTGGTTTATGATTTCCTTAATGCCCTGAGAAGAAGCAGAACCACCCACCTAATGGAAAATATGAACAGAAACTATTAGCAAAGACTTGGCATTTGAAAATATGCATGCGTTACTGTAATCGAAAGACATGTAGCCTATGGATGACTTTAAAATAAAACACACATTGACCAAGCCAATCAGTCTTGTGTTGACTGCCAGACTTTTGACTTTGTCAGTGCTTGTTTTGGTCTACAGTGATTTTTATAAAAACAGTGTTGCGTGAGCAGCTAGGCGAAACTATTTCTTGGTTTCAAAAAGCATAGTTTGCCACACCATAACTATGTTGCACGCGGATGCACTCCTTGTGATGTTAGTCAATGGCTGAAGTTGGCAGACACATTGTCTCATGCTATGTATTGTTCTAGGCAGAAAACAATGTCAATGACACAACAACAGAACAATGAATGAATAGGGCTGGCTGAGAGACCATATACGTAAATACATAATATTAGTACAATCAAAAGGCTTGTCTAACGCCAGGCACATAAAACACTATATTTGCGAACATATAAGAATATTAAATTAATTAATGGAGGATATCTACATTAGAAAAAAGATAGGATCAAGGACAAGTAGTGTCAAAGCACATAAACGTAAAGGAGGAGTGAAGTTGTTAAAATCTAAATAAGCAGAGACAAATCCAAGAGGTTAAAAGTTTGAACTGGAGCTGTTTATTTAATCCTCATTCTTTCTGTAATTTATTTTGTAATCCTTCTTTTCATGTCTTTTTCTGCTTTATAATGCCATCCGGTGAGGAGATGTAGTTTCCGATTCCATTAAAGTTTCCCTAAGATTTGATCAAAATGGGAAATAAACTGTGCATTTCATGACACTTTGTTCTGTGTGGCAGAGGTCAAAAGGTCCTAAGTCAATGTCCCTAAAATGGCATTAATGATGTCTTACAGAATTACCATCAGGCAAGGTTGTCAATATTAGAAAGGGAATTAAAAAAAAACGCCACCAGGTAGGGACGTAGCAGTAGTGAATTCTGACAATGTTCATAATGCAGGCAGAATTACCAATAATGTCTTCAGAAAGTATTAGCAAGAATGACCCTTACACATGGTGTGGTGCTGTGATTCAGGGATGCACCTCAAAGTATTGCGCTCCTCCCCACTGACTTAAAACAACCCTCTTTTCCACCCTTTGACCCTTATGGAAACCCCCCAATATTAATACCACGTGGGTGCAGCTCCCCTGGGGCTCATGTTGTGCCTGTGGTATGTGAACATCGGCTAGACAGCACGTTTTGGAGGATGGTAAACGTTCGAATCATCTTGATGATGTAGAAAGTTAGTAATCTCATAGACAATAATCGCTGGGCCTTCATATATAGATGTGAAGTTAATTAACTAAAGGATTTTGTTTTATTCTTTTTCTCCTCTCTCGCTTTACATCAGCTTACAGATCCCTTGTGACATCACTTCCTCCTTTGGCCAGGTGCATCTGCATGCCAATTTATTTTTTTTTTTTAACATTTCTGGTTTTATTTTCCTATTGAGAAAGCACCAGGGACTTTCATGGGAGGATGATGGCTTTGCAGATGAGTTATTTTATCAAAAAAGTGCATGGCACCGTGTTTTTGAAATTTGCCCAGTGGCCGATGGTTATTAGAACATTCCATATAATTTAACATGTAGTTATGAAAAATTGTCTATCCGGGCTTTTAAAATTCCAAAGAAAGTCCATGTTCCTCTTGCCAGTTCTTGGTATTATCACAATGTAGGGTATCACTGGTACTGAATGGTGTCTCTAGAAGATAGGCACTGCAGGACTGAGGGAAGAAAACATCATCATGAGAGTGAAGTGAACGCCATTCCTCAAAGCAGGCTGAACATCTTATGTCTCGTTTCTAAGGATGCATGTCACACTCACTGCTAGACATGTACAGAAGAGGGGCTATGCAACACCTGGGTCCAGGTAAGGTGAGGAGCCCAGCCTTTATTCACAGGAAGACATGGACGTCAGAAGAGCTTTAGTTCTTCTTGACTATCCAGTGGAAATGTCAGTCATGTGGCTTAAGTAACATAACCATGCCATGTCCAGCTCTCTTCCTCCTTAATAGGCTATTTGAGCTTTAATGTGTCCCCCTGCTTACCGTTTAACTTTTTCTCACTTTTAATAAATTGCCCTTAAATTCTGCCACCCTCCCTCGCCCCTGCTTCACCCTCTTATAAAAATACCTGTTGACCAGCTACTTTCCACCTTCTTTCTGTACTCATCTTTTCAAAAGTATCTTGCCTCCTGCTGCCTTGTACCTCATCCCTACTGCTAATTTAAAAATACATAATAGTATTGTTCCAGCCTGGTTCCATCAAAGACTGTGTGCACGTCTCCGGGATTTTTAATATCCTTTCACAATTTTGTCAAGGGGGGACGGGGGAGTACTTAAGGGGTCTTCAGTATTCATTTTGCCATGTGGACTGCCTGCGTTCTTGTATAACCGGTTGAGCCTGCATCTTGGTAAACGGTCACTTAAGGTCATTCACGGTGTTTATGCCAGACTGGAAAAGATGGCCAAATAATCACAGTCCCAAATGTCCGGCATTTGCTTATGCATTTAATTTTGTTCGAAGCCATGCCTCACTTAATCCGTTACTTGTGCATCTATTGAACTCTCACATTGCTTGGTCTTTGAAATACTTTGAATAGCAGCTTGGTGTGACCTGAGAGAAAAGAGAAGACAGTCTATAGTCCATTACCATAGGATGTAAGCTTGTGCTGTTTCAAGATGTTTTTACTAGCAGAGGGGGGTTAATTTCCAGATCAGAATATCGTACAGCAAGGTCCGAATGTTGGACCTAGATTAGGCTGGCACAAGAAGTCCGTGTCAGTCTACTTTTCTTACAGAAGTAGGCTATTTATTCTGTTGTATAAAACAACGATTTTGGAAGCAACGCATATTCCCTCCCCCGTTCTGATGCGCAGGCTGATGCCCATACTGTTGCAACTACCATATGCGTTGTGCACTTGTTCCCCCTTGCATCGCAGAGTCGTTACATCTTTCTGGTTCTTGAACACCTACCATCAGGATTTGGATATGGTCCTGTAATTTGGAGGCTGCCTCATACCACCTGAGCTTCAGTATAGGAAGACAACAGAGAGCTGGTTGTCCCAAACGCAGTCTTCTTTCTTGGCCTTCAGATACCATGGGAGGCCTTGTGCGTGGCCAAAACATACCTAAGCTAGCCAGGTTATGTGAATCCTAGGGGGCATTGTGATGATTTCTGTATTCTCCCTGAACTTTATCACTTCGACAGATGCATATTCATGATCTGATAGTGTAGATATCTTAACTTTTAGAAAGTGTGGAGTTCATTTTTTGAAGCTTTTCAATTTTGTATAAATTATGGGTTAATTTTTGAGAAAATAGCCACGCATCTCCTTCTTAAAATGGAAATGTAGTTTACTCATAAAATATGGATCAAGGGCTAAATCTGGTATTTAAACCACGGCCGCTGTCAGCAGATATAACTTGGACTGCTGATGGCCCTACACTGCTTCGATGAGCTGCCACTGAAGCCGAACCTTTCCACTTCCAGCACATACAACCAGTAATGGAGCTGTTAAGCCCCTGTTGTCCGCAAGCTGTCAGGGCCCTCCTTGAGCCGCCATTTTGTTTGTCAGCCTCGCGGCTTCCCACAGGCCTCAGTTATCAAGTTCATGAAACCTGCAGTAGCACTTTTTCTTTTTGCATACAGGGATCAGGGGACACAGCAAACTATTCCCCAGTCGCCTTTCTGGGGGCAAGAATGGCCAGGGTGTCTCAGGATGCTCCTTGACTTCCATTGGCGTCATGCCACACCCCATTATCCGGGACACTTAGAGCCTCATTATGATGTCGATCGCAAAGCATTCCAACTGACTCCTTGTCGGAATCGGTTCCGACCGACTGGGGTTTGGCGAGTCAGACTGACCGATTACGATGTTTCTGAACACCGTTTGGTGGGACTCCCTTTGACTTGAATGGGAGCCTGTGTTCCCACTGACAACACAGGCTCCCATTGAAATAAGGGATTGTTCCGGAAAATCTTTCACCCTGTCGCAGCCCCCCCATGGTGCATGCCACACCATGCATTGTTGTATAGAGGGGTTCCCCCACGCATGAAGGGACCCGCTACAAGTCCCACAGTCAGTTTCCGACAGCGGTTTCATGTTGAACAGACTGATTTGAAAAGGCTGTTCGATCTGACGTAATACGTTGGTCGGAAACGCGGACCATAAACCTGTACAATTCAGCTCCGACCGACTCGGAGTCTCGGAATGCCGGTCGGAACCGAGTCGGACAGACCGAAGGGTTACCTTCTATCATAATCAGTCGGTCGGAAGTGTTTCCGAGTCGGTTGGAAACATGGGTACCGACACGGGTTTGGAAATTCCGACTGACGTTCAGAGCCTTTTTGACTGACATCGTAATCAGGCCCTTGTTGTGAAATTTTTATTAGCCAGATGAATAATAGGGTTATTTTGTTGGTGGTTACTGGAAGGTGGATAACGTTATTAAAATGGATGTTAACTTGAGGTGAGGCAGCTGTTGAGGCTGAAGTGTATGCATTATGGATTTGTCTAGTGAAAATTAGTCATTGGGAACATTGTCTGCATAGATCATTTACATCCCCCCCCCACCACCCAAAAAAAGGACTAACGGAAATGGGCATGCCCTTTCAAACCCATTTGACATATTTTTGTAACGTACATTTCTTAAAAACTGCGGTAGAGATTTACACCACATCTAGCAAAGGCACTAAAATTCTACTTTAATGCGGAGTGTGGTGTAAATTCGTTCTGCTATTTTTTTCTGAAGAGTAAAGTAAGGAATCCTGTGGTGGATAAATGTCACTTTTTTTTAGGTCGAGGACCGAAGGCTGCGCTTGCGCAGTCTCCGGGAGGAGATTTAATGTTTTGGAGTATAGGGGCTTGAACCCGCCTCTCTCCTCCATTGGCTGGCTTCCTAAACGGAGGCCAGCCATTGGAGGAGAGGGTCGCCACTCCTTTAAAGCCCCGCCTCTTTCGGATTCGGGGGCGTGTTTTTTTGCGTTCTTTCGACTGTGACGTCATCCGTCACTCAGAACGCCAAAACACGCCCGATTCCGAAATTTGCGGAGCTTTGCGGCCGCCATTTTGCTGCTCGGTACAACCAGGAGAGCACCTTTGCGAGCAAGGAAGGAACCCGGTGTCCTCGGCTGGCCGTTTTGCAACGATGACCTAGGCTCCGTGAGCTCAGCAGTATTGCTCGACCTGCATGCTATCGGTTTTCGCACTGTGGATCTAACGAGGGAAGGAAGACGTGAGGAAATGTAAGCACGGCCGACTTTTAACTCCGCAGTGATGTGTTAATGTGTAAAACTTCCTTCCGCATGTTAAAAAAAATAAGTTTTGAATTTTTAAGAGACTCTATCACATTTTTAGATTGTTGCACGATTTACAGGCAATACGTTTTCAGGGCTCAACACTTGCATGGGCTCTTCGAGCCAAGCCAAACCCATGGCTCTGTTCTCTCCCTGTTCGTTTTTTGGCTCGCTCGTTTCTAACACTTTTACTTCCTCAAAAGCCTTTACCTGGAAACGAATTCTCCATTTCTGTGTTTAATAAACACATTTGCAAAGAGGCACAGGTCTCCCGGAAATGTTCAACATGATTTACCGCTTTAAGTGAAAGCAAGCGCCTTGTGTGTCCGTGGGGCTCAGCGCCTGTACTTTGTAGTGCTTCCTGCTGTCTGTCCATTAGACTCTCTTCGCTTCTCCTGTTTATGCCTGCAGTCGGTCCCTAAATTGTACTCCACGAATTAGCGTCAAGGGACCTCGCCTGGCCGTTGGCAGCACCTCACAGCGCCCTGACCATCCAGGATAAACATGAGAAGCACGGATTGCAGCTTTTATCCTGTCCCACGAGGCACCACCAACAGAAGCAGGCTGCTTCCTTCTCTGCACGCCCCTTCAGAAACACCAGTGTACATGTCACTGATAATAACTATACTCGCCTATTATGGGCGAGGAAGCCTAAATCCAGAATAATAACGGAAATCAGCACTGTCGTAACGTGACCCTTGCAGCCGCTATTCCCGCGGTTTAGCGCGGCCTTCTAAATGAGCGGGATGTATTGCAAGCTCTTCTAAAATCTTCCTGAATAATGCGTTTTAACATTTCTGGCAGATTTTTTCATCAGTGGCTCTTGCCCTGCTATCAATATCGGATTCTGCTTCAGCGAGCAGGGTCGATACCGAGTGATGGAGAGTTGCAGAGATCCATAGATGAACAGTCAAACTGAGCACAAGCTCTCCAGGGTGGTGCGTGGCGCCCTTGTGTGTGACTGACCCTCCCTCGAGTCCAGATGCTTCCAAGATTAATAGGGATTCTTTCAGTTCAAGCAGAAATGTATTCAGTCGGTTTCACTGCATGTTCTCTCTCTGCTGTGCTAATGTTGGGAGTGTAGGTTCTGATAATGTAGAGTGTGAGTTTCAATAATGTGTAGTGTGTGGAGTCTGATAATGCTGGGGTTTTATTTATACTAATGCTTGGGTGTGGGTTATGATCATGTGTGGTGTGTGGAGTCTGATAATGCTTGGTGTGATTACTACTAATGTTGGAGTGTGGGTTCTGATCATGAGACTCCATCATCGCATCCCATCTCCGAGACGCCATCAACTGCTCCCTCAACTCCGCTACCTTCCCGGAAAGCTGGAACCATGCCGAACTCAGCGCCCTCCTGAAGAAACCTACAGCAGACCCCACTGAACTTAAGAACTACCGCCCCATCTCGCTCCTCCCATTCCCTGCCAAAGTCATTAGGAAAGCCGTCAACAATCAACTCGCCGCCTTCCTCGAATCCAACAAATCCCTCGACCCTTCACAGTCCGGCTTCCGAGCCAAACACAGCACCGAAACCGCCCTCATCGCAGCAACAGATGACATTCGAACACTACTGGACAACGGAGAAACAGCTGCCCTCATCCTACTTGACCTCTCCGCCGCCTTCGACACAGTCTGTCATAGCACCCTTATACAACGCCTCAGCAACGCCGGAATACAAGGAAAAGCATTGGACTGGATCATCTCGTTCCTCGCCGGAAGAAACCAGAGAGTCCGTCTTCCCCCTTTTAGATCAAAGGCCACCGAAGTCATCTGCGGCGTACCACAAGGTTCATCACTCAGCCCCACCCTCTTCAACGTATACATGAGTCCCCTCGCATCCATCGCTCGCCAACACAACCTTAACATCATATCCTACGCAGACGACACCCAGCTGATCCTCTCCCTCACCAAAGACCCAAACACCGTCAAAACCAACCTACACGAAGGGATGAAAGAAGTAGCCGAATGGATGAAAATCAGCCGTTTAAAACTGAACTCGGACAAAACGGAAGTCCTCATATTAGGATCATCCCCCTCCGCCTGGGACGACTCATGGTGGCCACCAGCCCTGGATAATGCACCCATACCTTCGGACCACGCACGTAACCTGGGCTTCATCCTGGACTCCTCCCTCTCGATGACCAGACAAGTCAACGCCGTCTCATCATCATGCTTCAACATCCTACGCATGCTCAAAAAAATCTTCCGTTGGATCCCCACCGAAACAAGAAAGACGGTCACCCACGCACTGATCACAAGCCAACTGGACTACAGAAACACCCTGTACGCCGGAACCACAGCCAAACTACAGAAAAAACTCCAACGCATCCAAAACGCCTCAGCCAGACTCATACTAGACATCCCCCGCCAAGCTCACATTTCCGGTCACCCGAAAGACCTCCACTGGCTCCCCGTCAACAAAAGAATACCGTTCCGTCTCCTCACCCACGCACACAAAGCCCTGTACGACCTAGGACCCGAATGCCTCAATACGCGCCTGCCCTTTTACACCCCCACCCGCCAACTACGATCGTCCAATCAAGCCCTCACCACAATTCCACACATCCATAGATCCACCATGGGGGGAAGATCCTTCTCCTACTTAGCGGCCAAAACCTGGAATTCTCTCCCCACCCATCTCCGTCTTACACAGAACCACCTCTCCTTCAGAAAACTACTAAAAACTTGGATATTCGATAAATAAGTACCCTCCTCCCTCAAGCGCCTTGAGACCCTCTGGGTGAGCAGTGCACTATACAAATGCTAAACTTGAACTTGAACTTGGGTTCTGATCATGTGTGGTGGGTGGAGTCTGATAATGCTTGGTGTGATTACTACTAATGTTTGGGTGTGGGTTCTGATCATGTGTGGTGGGTGGCTCTGTGGATAGCTTTTTTTGTAGGTGGCTCTATGTGTGAGTGGCTCTGTCTGTGTGAGGGTGGTTCTGTGTAGGTGGCTCTGTGTGTTTGGGTGGCTCTATGTGAATGACTGTGTGGGTGGCTCTGTATGTGTGTGTGTGGCTCTGTGTGGGTGTAAATGCAATAGGTCATGCATATGCGAGCGATTAAGCTATTGTCATTGTAAATTACCATGCCGTTTATTTAATGATTAAGCATTGGCAGTGTAAATGACAATGCTATTTATTTATGATTTTAAAAAAAAATGTCATGAGCAATGCCAATAGCTCTACCTTTAATAATGCCGAGATCATTGCATTGTAAATGCTTGTTTACTCCTTTTCCCAGGACGTTTGACATGGTGAACGAAAGTAGGATGAACTATTTTCTGAAAAGGTTTGTTCAGACTAGTTACCACCAATGGTAATTAAGAAAACAAAGACACTCTTGTCACTCAAAATTCTGATCGAACCATGCAGCTGTAGGAGTAATAGGTCATCATACTTAGGTTAAATGAAGCTTAAAAAGTGTTTCTTTTTAAAGCGCTGGCTCTGTTTAAAAAAATTGCAGGTTTTCCAGGCTTGCGCCACTAACAGCGAATCCAAACTGCCAAATCAAGCCACGCGGCTAATCGCACAATAACAGCCCTGTCATATGACTAGTGGGAAGTGAGATTAAATGAGTTTCTGCCGAGTTGTGCATTAAGTGGTTGCGTCAGTCGCCTGCGGCTGCAAACCTCTGCATCAAAAGCATTGGCCTCTGGGCAGCAAAGAGTTAATCCTCCCTGGCATCGCCCCAGGCAGGCCTCGTATGCTTTGTCAGTGTTAAAGGTAAATGTGCCTTCTATTGTTTGACCAACTTCTCTTGCGAAACTCTTCCTTCTGCTTCCCCTCAAGTGACGTGTTCTTAACCTCGTCTCGATGAATCACTCGGCCTCCAGTGTTCCGCCGTGCATGAGTAATGCAGAGACCGGCCGTGCGGCGCTCGCCTGGGCCTTAAGAATGCTCGTCTACGTTAACTTCTGAATCGCTGCATCCTTATCAAGAGGATTTCATTTTCTGCTGAACACAAAAACAGTTCCAGGAAGAAAAATAAACTCCATCAAACTCTTCCCTCCCCCGTTGATCATGCCATGCTCGGGATGTGGTTTTCTCACTTGCAGAGATGTGTGTGCTTGGGGTTCAAGCCCGAAGAGGGGGGAGGAGGAGGGGTACGAGTACAAGTGCCAGCCCGTGCCTGAAAGGTCCAGACACATCCTTTTGTTGAAAAGAATCCTGAAAGGTCCAGACACATCCTTTTGTTGAAAAGAATATGTATGTAGCACTATAAGACCTGGCTGGTTCGTATAGAAAAATTGCAAATACATGAAAAAATGTATCAAGTTGGATTTCAGTGTACATTCACTTAGTAGGCATAAATCTGACATTGCTTACCACAGGTGACATCACAGGATGAGAAAGGAGACCATTTTGATTGAAATGGATGTTTGTAATATACGGCTAACTTGTATAATGACGAATTAAACCATAAAAAAGAGCCTGTTATGAATGAAAACAGATCTGCAACAAGCTTTAATTTTACTCTACGTGTTCTCTGATGATGAATCATGTTAATTACCAGCTGCCACAATTGTGGTGAGGCAGTAAATAGCATAACAAAAGTACAAAAATAAGGTGCAGGTTGAAAAACACAGCTGGTTCAAAGTTGCATTTAAGTGGACCCTTTGACATCGTAATGACAGCATAGGGCTGGATCTTTGCAGGGACTAAAATCATCAAATAACAACTAAACCTACAATTTGAATAACACAATAGTCACTAGACCCCCAAGTCTTCGCTTGAACTTGTTTTCTATAACGAGGAGTAAAAAATCGATTTTAAGTACAGGTTTTTCAGTCTGTCAACATTATTTCATTAAGCCAAGCATAGTGGCCAAGTTGGCTAGTGCATTAACTGGAGGGAGATAATTTGACCCCAAGCACATTTCGCTGGCTCTCAAAGTTGAAAGGCCTGTAGAATTTCTACAAGTTTAAAGTGTCAAATTGTTGACCTTGCCATGTGAGTTAAGTAAAGAGGTCAAAGCATTTGACCCGAATAATTATTTGTTGCCTTTGCTGGTAGGTGAGGACCTATTTTAAGGCCACCCTTGTTCCACTTTTAGGCCCAGTAAAGCGTTCCATCTGATCCCGAGGGTCCTAATGGAGGGAAATGGGTTAAAACTACAGAAAATAAACAGGGCTATGAGAGCTAGGATTTCGTTCTGCTCCTGACACTGCCTTCCTGACCTCTGAACCCAGGGGTAGCAAGCACTGTGAAAGAGGTTCTGAGGTGCAAGGCTGTGTCATCAGCTGCTACTCCTAGCTTGGGATACAGGTTATATCACATGATCAGAAATCAGACCATTTTGGTGGATGTCTGCATTATATCATGAAACTGTTGAATAACAAATGTAAACAGTAGAAAACTAAAAGTAAGAAGACGTTTCTTATTCTTGGATCCGTCTTGGGACACCTAATTTGTTTCCTTACAATACAGTCTGTCACTGCCAGTAAAATCCCCACTTTACGCAAAACATGCTGTGTGAGGGTGTTACACGCCTCATGACGCCAAAATGCAGGCAAGACTGCATAAAGAACCTTTGAAGATGTAAAACGTCATTAAGAGCTAGGATTGCCCACAGACCAGGGAAATAAGGGTTTTTCCACCCTCTTGTAACAAAACAGGAGTATCTGGTCTTGGTGCAGGGATACTTCCCACCCCGCGTACAACCTGATGTTTTCAAAGTTGCGTTCGAATCACAATGGATTCAACTCCCACAGTCACCATTGCCGGATCCTCCATTAGGAGGATGGATAAAAATGGCATTAGCAGAACCCCATACGATCCTTAGATGACCTGAATGTAATATAAAAAGTAACTGAGCAATCCGCAGTGCCACACCCTGCCATCTCACACTGCACCACATACAGAATGACTCTTGAGCTCCACCATCTCTACTTCATGACCTGTCCTTAACATACAGTTGACATGTTTCAGCCAGAAAGAAAACTTTTTTATTCCCTTAGTTTTTAATATTGTCTGATTATTGTTTCGTTGTGTTGTGCAGCTGCCTTGTCGGGCACCAGGACGCTTCTTGGCTGGAGCATCTGTGCGCCTAATAAAAACGCATAACATAACATAACAGTGCTTAGGAGTGGAGAACCATAGGGCATTAAACCGAGTAATGAGGGAAAGATACATGCACTATCGCCATGGAACGGAACCAACTATATTTCGAAAAACAACTGGATGAGCTTCCGCATGAAGAGCATCTCGTGTTAGAAGTAAGCGAGCACTGGCTTGTCACAGGTTGCAAGTGAATATCTTAGAAGGCCTCCTCAATATGGCTACACCAGTAGTTATTGCCTGTAGAGGAGACACTCGGGTTCGCTCCTGGTTCCACATATGCCATTGCAGGTTTAATGTATTGCCCACCTTACATTACTGATGAGCCTTTTCATCTGGTTCATAGGTTGAATGATATTCAGCAAGTAACATTATTGATTAGGGCTGTAGTCAATAATGCAATAGTGATTGTCTCCCTTGATTTTGAGGGAGACTGGGAAAAACTTGGTGTTGGCACCAAGAAGCCTTTTCATTGTCAGACCACCTTAACAATCCCATCCCATCCTGCCCAACCCCATCCCATTACGCTGCAACCTGTAACTTTGTAGTACAAAATATTTAATTGGGGAAAAGTAGTACAAAAGAGCTCAATGCCGTGAAGCCTGTGACCAGACCGACGACCTGGTCTACAAAAATGTTCAAAAATTGCCAAAGGAGCACGAGTTAGTGCCTGGGAAAATATTTGAGTTGTGTGATATTTCACATTCGGTATTGCTTTAAACACATATAAATGTGCATGTTTTTTCCAGTGGAAGTATTTTAGATCTGTTTATATTTTTTTATTGTTAACTGTGTAAGATCAGACTGGTGGCACAAGGTGTTGTTGCTCAAGTTGTTGCTGTAAATAAGGTTTGCTGTCATAAGAACAAGACCCCAGCCGAGGTATCAAATCTTGGTGTTCCGGATGCAATTCTTGTGCTAATGCAGACGTGAATATTCTTTCTGCGCTAAGTATATGTTCAGTGTCTCTTGTTCGATTATTCTCACCTTAGCACACGTTTTAATCCACTTTTAAATGTTATGTGAGGAGACCTAGAAAGTTGCATGATTAAAGTTTGATATGTATTCCTTAATTGTTTCACAGATGGTACAACTTTTCTTGGTGTGAAATCACTTCTCCTGGTTCCTCAGTTTAAGAAATCAAGGATGGGTGGGAAAGCTTTCTCTCACCTTGCTCCTCTCTATTGGAACCAGCATCCCACCCATCTGAGACAATGCCCTGACCACATTCAATTTAGAAGGTTCCTTAAAACTGTTTTGTTCCAATTTATGCCCTCCTCCAGCCTACTGTTGCATGTCCACAGCGCAGGCATACCCCTTTGGAAGTGATTCAGGCGCTCTACAAAACTTATAAATAAATAAATTAAGTTCACATGTTATTTAGTGTACCATCGCAAATTACTGATATTTTGATAAAGCATGAACAACGTTAAAATCCTTCTCTTGCTGCATTACACAGAATTTCCCTACAGAGGGTCATTAAAGAAAAGGATAGTTAACTGATACGGATAACTAATTTCTCCGTAGCTCCTTTTATATCTGTACACATCATGTACAGTGGACATTAAATCTGTGATGATTATTCGCTCATCCTTTTATCGCCATTAAACACAGTGCAAGATTCCAAGGGGCACTTCACTGCTGCCACCAGGAGTCAGGCCAGTGTGGACTCCTTGGTGAGAGTCTCTTCGGGAAATCAGTAGCTGACTCTTAAGGGTGCATATGTCGTCTGCAACCCCATTCAATGAAAACATATAAAGTACTATTGTTCTATCTTGGGATGCGGGTGAAGCATACTTGGAAACAGGAAGTGAACAGCTTCCGGGAGCGCCCATAACCTTTAAGAACAAATGTGTCTCCTGCTGAGAAAGCGGGGCATCCACAAATCACATGCTTGTGTGCTGAAAGCGGCGCCTGCCAGATTTACTCTGCAGTCAATGAATGTTTAGCAATCGGATTTTACACTGATGAACTCACTGTCAATAGTGTTCTTATAAATAACCTGGCGTGCTTACCAGAGATTCTGAGTGCAGTGTAGGAAAGTGGGTTTCTGTTACAGTAACCCCCCCACTTTTTGCCAGACTACTGATGCACTTTTCTTTTGTGTGCACTGGGTCCCTGCCAATCAGGCTCCCAGGGCATGTGTTCTTTCCCCAAAACTAACCAAATTGGCATCTCTGGCCACAGGTCAGCCCCTGGTAAGTGGTACTACAGATACCCAGGGCACTGTGACCAGGGAAGACCTCTAAGGGCTGCAGTACTTATTGTGCCACCCTTAGAGGCCTTGTACCCTGACACTCACACACTGCCTTGGCAGGCTGTGTGTCTTGGTGCAAAACAAAATAAAGAGTCGACATGGAACACATCCCTGTGTGCTATGCCCACAACACACTACACTGGGATACATCAGTCACCCCTCTAGCTGGGTGCCCTATGTCAGGGGTGAGGGTACAGGTGCATGAGCCCTGTACCCCTACAGTACCCAGGTCCATTCTTTGGCACTGTAAGTGCAGTGCTGCCATTAAGAGTATACGGGGCTGGGAGTTTGTCATTACGAAATCCACAGCACCATAATGGCTGCATTGAAGACTGGGAAGTTTGGTATCAAACTTCTCAGCACATTAAACCCACACTGATGCCAGTGTGGGATTTAATGTAAAATGCACGACAGAGGGCATCTTAGAGATGACCCCTGAAACTTGACTAACTCCTAGTGTCCTGACTGAGTGGCTGCCTAGGCTGCCACCATCAGGCATGTTTCTGGACCCCTGGACTGAGAGCTTGCTGCTCTCGGGCGTGAAACAATACACATTCTGGGACGAGGTGCCAAACCTCCTCCCCCAGGATGGGGAGGATTCACGAAGGAGAAGCTTCAAAGGCATTCCGAACCAGCGGGAAAAACAAATGAGGAAGAGAGGTGTGCCCACCTCTGCCAACCACAACCCCTAAGGTGGGGGAGGCGAGGTGAAGCACAGCATCGAGTTTCCGCCATCTCGAGGGTTGGGGGACCCAGCCAACCAGGGACAGGCTCCTACCCCCCCCCCCCTTCCACTGGAGAGTGGCAGAATAGGGGATGTACCCACCCCAGGGAAAGGACCCACTGGTCCTTGTCCTTTACCTACCTGTAACGCCCCTAAATTTTGTATTTAGGGGTACTCTGAACCTTCCTTCCCTAGATCCAGCAACCACAAGAGAAGGACGTGAAGCCATGCAGAGCTAACAAGAGGACGAGGCCCACTGACTTGGCCCCATCCATACATGCCTGTCTCCCCTCAAACCTGCTGCTGCGACACCCCGGCGTGTCCAGCGTCCAGCAACCTCAAAAACCCTGGAAGACCTGCCTGCCTTCACTTTCCAAGCTGTTTCTCCCAAGAACACCGGACGCGTTTGAACTGCAGCTTTTGGTTCCAGCCAGAAACCGCGAATCCAGCACACACTGCACCCACCTAGCCCGGCCCGTATTTGAGTGAACAAACCCCACAAGGAGGTTCCTTCGGCAATCCTGACCCAAGATCTGGAAACCCCTGACCTGCCTGAAGCCTCCAGACGACGCCTGCAGCCTCAATCCAGAGGACACTCCCTACCGCGACCAGAGCTGGTAAGAAAATCCGATGGCCAAAGGCACCCCTGCTCCCGACTCCCCACAGCCTTGTGTGCCCAACCCAGCGGGGCCTAACCATCCCTCTACATCCCAACTTACCCCTCGAAGTGGTGGTCACTCCTGAAAGATCCTCGCCCCCGAGCCTGCAGTGTTTCTTTGTCCCAGAGAATTCCCACTGAAATCAACAGGGCACCCGACTACACAACAGCACCCTGCACCCGGCTGCCCTAGTGCCGCTGATGGTGCCCCCTTGGTGCTAACTTGGTCCCCAATATGCCCTGAGCTTAACCCTAGGAGCTTTGCTCCCACAATCCTGTGGCCTGCTTGCCACAGGGTTGTGGGACCAAACCGGATTCCCCCTATCCCTCATTGGATAACATTGGGCCTCAACACTCTGCACCCGGCCGCCAGAGTGTCACTGAGGGTGCAATAACAGTGCATCACTGACCCTGGGAGACCCCTGAGTCTAACCCCAGAGCCCTAACTCAAAAGACCAATTACTTACCTTGAAACCGATAACTCATTTTTTCTCTTAGGATAACGTTGACACTTTTTCTCCCAAAAAGTTTTTGTGTCGACTTTTGAAAACTGCAAATATTCCTTAAAAATCAGCCGATTAACCAAAACACATTTTCTCAACTGTTTTCAGAAAATGTCCCAGTGCTGAATCCAGGATCCAGCACTGAGGAAGAAAAAGGAACGATAACCTAACTTACCTGCTAAGTGAATTTCCTCTCATAGAATAACATTGGTGATTCTATGTGAAAAAGTTTTTGTCAACTTTTGAAATGCAATAATATTCTTTAAAAATCGTACCTTTAACGAAAACGCATTTACTCACCTGTTTTCAGGAAATGTCCCAGGTCTGAATCTAGGATCCAGTCCTGTGTTAGCAAAAGTAATCTGAAAAGTAATTAACTGCATTTTTCTTAAAAAGCCCATTCAATTGAATGTACTATACCTGCAATGTGTTGCAAACTGCTTTCTTAAAACTGTAACCAAAACCAGTACAAGTTACACTGCTATTTTGATCTGTGTTCATGCAAGTAATTTACTATTGAAAAGTATTTTTATGCTCACCTGCACCAGGCTTGCTTGGTTCTAGAAATAAAACAACAGTATATTTTTTTCATACAAAACAATTGGCCTTGTGTTCAGTTCTTGAGTGTGTGAGACAATTTGCTAACTGAGTGTATACATTAAGTGCTTTATACTGACCTCTGATACTGCCTTACTGCTCGACCAAGCCACTACTTCAGAGAGTAAGGTTCTATCTAACGTTAGCCTCTGCCAAACCTCTGGAGACCCTTGGACTCAATACACACTGTACCTCACTTTGGTGCAGTATATATAGAGGCAGTTTCTTACATGCAGTACTTATGCTAACACTTCACTCTTGTGGTTGGGCCGGATACCAACTTCATACCCGAAGAAGCAGTCTGGCTCGGGTTATTTGAAGTCTAGCTTAGTCCATGCACTATTTTGTTTTGTCTCTATGTTTATTGCAAGCCAGCATGCCATGAACAGTAATGCAAAAGCTTCTTATATTAAGCATTGGCAAAACCAATAGTTGTGGCTTGCATTTTGTGTCCTGACTAAAATATTTTTTAAAAGCCTGCTGCAGAGAAAAAATCAAAACCAATTGCTTTCTGTATAGAATAGGCCTATGGGATAAAGAGCTTAATGTGTGATGATTCAGTATACTTTAGATAAGTAAATTATTCCCTCATGTTTTGCAATTCAAGCAATCCATAGGAGGTGCGATTATACACCAAACAGCCATTAGCATTTGGTGATCGAGTGATACTCCTCTGGGTGGATACAAAGCCATCTGTATTAATATTTTTCAAGCGATACAGTGACACACGTGCACCCCTGAAAGTTCAGCCTCAGCCAATTGGATAAAACAATGATCACACCTGCATTGGAAGGCAAGCAATTTTTGTGGGAGAACACAAAATCTACCCAATCAAAACATGTACTCCTGGCTCCCAACATGTGGGCGAATCCAAAGCCCCTCTCTAGTGATGCTCACATAATTGTCGTGGCGACAGCCACACTGTCAACCAGACCAAAAACACCAGTGTCTAACATTGGGTTCTTATTTGTTTGCAAAGAATGCCATGTCTACATCTCACTCTCTGCTTCTCACCTTGCAAACATTTCAAATGCTCATTGAAAGTTGTGCTATTATAGTGGCGATTGTGGGTCATAGTTTACTGTCATTCGTATAAGTTTATCTTCTCGTTTCCTTTTCTCTGCCGGCCCAGGGATTCCTGAAGTGAGCATGAGTGCTGTAATGCTTTATTGTTCAGATAATTAAAACCTACAATATTAACCAAATGAAATCACAAGTTGTTTAACATCAACCAATAAATGCATGACAGTGTTTCTAATGAAGTACTGTCTCAACAGCCCTTTCCGTTCCACTATTAGTGCAGGGCAGGTGCAGACAATATGGCAAATGCCTTCGTTTTTGATAATTACAAAGCCGACATGAAGTCCCAATAGTTGATCTTCTCCAGCGAGGGGAATTAACACGTGTTTGGAAGACACCCAATTGAAGTCGCAGCAGTTTGGGCTTTAGACCATACAAACCAAATACGTATGTTTGAAATTTAAAGGGGTCATATGAACCTGCTACCATCCATGCATGAGATCTTTTAGACAGCACAGCTTTATACAGTAGGGATGAGATATTTTTCCCAGATGCATTTATGACTCTGTTAAATGCAGGTTGCAAGAGGGTTAAAGCCCAGAGCTCCTCAACCTTATAGGTGGTTAAGGCCAGGTTTAAATAATCATGTGCCATGATGTTTCTTTGATGACTCATGGCTTTCCACACAATAGAACTTGGGGTGCGTCTTGGGTCATTTCTTAGTTTAGAACACAATTTCAATTAGGAACCCAGGCTGCTTCTGCTCTGCCTCCAAAGGCCGAACTCTAGACGAATTTGGGCAGAGGAGGCCTGGCAAAGAAGAGTGAATAGGAAACGATATGTCTCTACAATAGCATTATCAATTATTTTATCTGCTCTTCCTCTCAAAGCCTCTATAACATACGTAAGAGAGGGGGCATGTTTAGCAGTCATTACTTGCAGGAGTGGCTGTAATGGCAGGCCTTTTAAATAATTTCGTAGTGAATAAAAGCAGTGGTGAGGGTATTGTTTATTCTTTGTATTGCACTACACTGATTCATAAATGCCTGTCTGAAGTAGAAAATCACCCCCAAATACTTGTACTCCTTACTGGTTTCTTACTCCTTCCGGAAGCTGACCCATCTATATAGAAAATGGGCAGTGAAGATTTTCTCCTTGTCACTAACATAGTTTTTTTTTAATCAAGGTTGACACAACCAATGTTTCACTGCGTGCTGAGCGGCTGTATTGATGAAGTGCTGAAGGCAGAGTCTGTATGACTAATCAATAGAACCTTGGTGGCATACAACATGTTTGAAGTATTAAAGCCAGCCACGATGGACAAGTGAGAGTAGACATTATTTAAGGCCGATGTCATCTCCGCAAGATCCAATTGACATAAAAAACGAGCCAATACACAGCCTTGCTTTAGGCCATTTCTTGTTGGGATTTATTTTTAAACTATTGTACCTTTTCCCAGACTTACCCTTGTCCAGGTGCTGTGTACAGCAATTGAATAGCCTTTAAGGGGAGAGAAGGAATTCTTCAGCTTTGTAACTTGGACAACAAGATGTTTCGCAGTACCGCATCAAAAGCTGTACGAAAGTCCATGTAACATAGATGTAGATTTAAAGAATGGCACTTAGCCTGTTCGATTCGTTTGGCCTACATCTGGGTGTTGGTGTATCTGCCAATTCCCTTAATAACCCCAGTCTGATTCATCTGAACTAACAATTAACTGTGTCGGCCCAGTCTATTGCGAAGTATTTTGCCTCTCCATCCATTAACACAATCAACCTGTCATTGGATGATAGTGTAGTTTTTCCTGGATTATAGATTGGGGCCAGGATGAACCCACACCAGCTATCTGGAATTTCCTGGTTAATAGGGACGTGATTGTATAAGGTGACCAGATATTTATCCCAGTAGTGTGAATTTTGTTTAAATATGCCTGTGGTAAACTGTTGGGTCCAAGGGCACCATCACGACGACTCGCGATGATTATTTTCTCCACTGCTATCGAGACAGCACTTAGTGAACCTGCCGCTTCCAGTTTTGAAATCCTTTATTTTTTTAGCTCCCTGTGATGATTTTGCACCGCCATACATTTCCTGTAGAAACTCTGTCCAGGAGGCTTCCGAAATGTTTGAGGTCTAAGAAGACATCCTCAGTCCTGTGGCATGATTCACCAACTGCCAGAACTCTCTGGCATCATTTAGTCTGGTGGCTGGGAGAATTTTTCAACAATACAAATCAACATCAGATTTGGCTGACTCCCACAAGGCTTTTTATATAATCATTTCACCTTTGGGAGGGTCTCACTGCGTGTGTTCAAATTTGGGTTATTTCTAAGTAGCTGTAAAGCATGGTTCAACTTTAATTTAGCTGTTTTAAGTTGGGCAGCGACCTTTCTATGCCGAGTTCAAACCAGGGCTGAGGGATTTGAAGTCCTTTGAGCACAATCTTGGTTCTCCAGAAGTAGCTTAATGAATTGGACCCACTGGGCTGTTTCACATACTGTTTCCCATTGGAGTCTGGCTTAGTGTTAAAATATTTTAGTGGAGTCTGTTGTCCACTGCAACCTTCTGTAATTGATCGTAGACACTGTGCTGATATCTTGCTGAGCTAGATTGTGCAAGGAGACATGCAGATTTAACTGGATCCTCTGCGGTTGATGATAACTATCCAGCCGGCTTCCCAGGGCATATTAGCTACCAAATGGAATAAAGGAATAGACACTAAAGTGTAGACAGTAGTTGAATTAGAGGTTGCTCAGTGATGGGATTTATGCGCCGGAATACAAGGTTTGATGCGACCATTCAAGATTCTCAGGCCCGGGTGCTCCACCTCATTTATAAATTGTAGCCCCACTAGCATCCTTCCTCTGCATATAACGTTGAAACCAGGGAATGTGCCAGATCTGGTCAAATGTATCCACAATGTGATCCCTAGTTATCGCCTGCAGCAGATTCATGTTAAATTCGCCGGTCATTAGGATCAGAGGCGCTGATTTTGTTGTAGAATGGATAGTTAAAAAATCCAGTAAAATATTGATTGTTTCTTTCTTTTTACCAGCAAGGGATGTATGTAAACATTTATAATCAGCAAGGGAGGTGCACAAGTTGGGGAATATTCCAAGAATGTTGCTGCTTGCAGATTAGGATAGTTACAAAAAAGGGGTAAACCCAATAAAGCCGCTGGAACCTGGGTAGAGAACAGTGCAGTAGAGAAATGGTCCCAGTGGAGCAATTCTTAAGAGTAAACAAAATTAAAGTACACTAGGCATTAATACACTAATACACTATGGATATGTATAGAACAATGTCATTTAAGCACATTGAACATCCTTGCTTGTAAATCAGCAAATAACTCTACATAAATGACTTCACAAGTGGTACCAAAACAGTGCTCCACGTTGTGGGGAGAAAGGAAAGGGAGAAAGTATTGTGCATCAAGTGAGGGTTAAGAAAGTTGTAGAGGGAAAGTTGTGACATTCTATTCATCACATGAATATTTACAATGGAACACAGATTATTTTAGCCACACATTTCAATAATAAACAATACATAGCCATGATTTGGAATGTTCTAGCACAGTGGTAAAACACTGTTTATCCAGCAGGCATGAAACAATGACAGTCGACGTTTCGACCCCCAATATACAGATTAGGCTGCTAGAGGCCTTACGACTGGGTCTTCCTCAGGACAGAAAAAGGGAGTGTGGGGGGGCGGCACCATGAGCCACCCTGAACTGGATGGTATTGAGGATGTGGTTGGGCCCGTAGTCTCCAAAGGACAAAGAGCGGATTGATGGCACTTGAGACATTCAATATAAAAATGATCCCTGTGAAACATCCATTACATCAGGGAAGGTTGCTAAAATCTTGTGTTTAAAGTGGACCGAAGCGTTCCAATTATACTGTTGTCAAATCTGAAATGAATCGAGATCATCCGTCTCTCGACAGGAGACGGATGCTCACGACTAATTTCAGATTGAGGATTGCACACAAGTTGTGATCGTGCTTGACCCAAATAGGAGAACCTGTTCTGTATTACAGATTTGTCAACTGTATACCAGTATGATTGGAACTGTGTCATTAACAGTATCTTTAGCAAAATTTGCTTCACCAAGCTGGGCTTCTTCTTCCCTTTTGTCACCAGCTACAAATTGTGGCTTAACACACGGTCAAAAGATGGAGAAGTCTTGACTAACCTGTTCAACCTGCATCCTTGCCGAGCCTCTAGTTGCTTTTTTATTATGGGTTTTCCTAAGCCTCTTGCGTTGTATTTTCATAGGCTGCGCAATTACATCAGTTAAGACTGTCACTGGAACAGGGTTTGTCAAGCTCGCTAGACACCGGGTTAGTATTTGTAAATGCTTGTTGCTTATTCTACTCATCACAACTGAGCTCCACAAGGGTTTTACTAGTGTAGGACCGTATCGCTGAATTACTCTGTTGATCTAAATTCCCACCACTCGGTTGGTCAGCGTGTCTTGAATCCTCTATTGGTGGTAGATTATCAACGGATCTTGCCTTGATTGGCTGACAATTTGCAGGGGACTGTAGGCTGGTAATCCTATGTTGCTCAATGTTAAAAAGGGAACTTTCCTGCAGCTGCTCCTTAGAAGTGCATTGAGCAGGCTTTATTGTTGTAGAGATTTCGGCTGCTTGAGAGTCAGATTTCAATTCCAATTTGATATCTGTTAACACCGAGTTTAGAGTCCCCGAGGCAGCATTCCAGTTTGTCCAGTACCTGGCTGCATGCTCGGGGTGAAAGTAATTGTGCTTCTGCTTGAGCATAGGTTTAATACTCCTATCTTTGAGTCAATTATAGTTACACAGCTAGCCATTGTGTTAAGAATGTCCTCCTGTAGATCTAACTTGCTTGACTGATGTGGTAGGGCATTTACAACTGCCTGGAATGAGTGGAGCAAGACATCCCATGTATAATTTATCTCACCTTTTTGCTGAGATATTTTTCTTTAAGGGTGTTTGTGTGATGGGAGCTATCAGGACTCGCTGAGCGATGTCAGCCTACTGAAAGTCTCCTTGTATCCAGCGGTGCCGATGTCTCAGCCCGAGAAGCCGGAAAAGCCTCATCTAATAGCTCCATAGAAAGAGTTCTACATCTTGGCCGAGCGTAGAATGCTGCCCCTGTGAACAATGACTGAGCTGTAGCCCAGGGGTTTTCAGCTATATTGGGCTCCTGTTTTTCGTGCATGCTGTGGAAAGAGTCATTTTGTTACCATGTAAAGGATGATGAACCTCAGCTATGGCCTGATGGACCTTATTTTTACCCATGGCTTCACCAGTGTCTAATATATCTTGAGAGGGCTCTGGGCCAGTAATAATATGGCCATCATCATCCAATTCATTCAGCACTCAGGGCTGCAAATTCTCGGATCCGCTGCTTCCAATGGGTATACCTGAAGCCTGAGATCGCCTCTTTTCCCTTGCTTCAATGCTCTTTTTTTTCCCTGCCCTCCCATTGAAAGGCAGCCTTTATCTTTAGCTCCACGGTGGCTTGAGCCCCAGAGCTGCCTTGTATTCTCCTTGGCAATGTCTCAAATACACTGGGCGATTGAGGTTGATAGGGAGTTTGTAGGACTAAAGGCAAATTTAGTCCAAGATTGTGCCAGTGAGTTATGGCTGGAAACAGGCGGCGCTGGCGGGGAAAGAAGGAACCCCGCATCTTGCTCTTCAATTCTTATTATAGGTGATGCTAGTTCCATTATTGCTTTGTTTTTTGTTGGTGGAATAGATCGCTTCTGCTTATGCCTGGCACTTGTAGGCCCCCTCCTTGTCATACCAGAATGCATGTTCGCCTTAGGGTCTTGACTGTTACCAGTTATCATTGCCGATGGTAAGTTGGGCACAATTTTTGGCCTTCAGGACTTGAGAAGCGGAGGAGCACACAGGGTAGCGTAAGTTGCACCACAGACCTGGCCGGGCCCCTTCTGCTCTACCCTGAGGAGACGCACTACACATCTCCAACACTCTTGGCCAAAGAGGCAAAGTAAGGTAACAGATGGCGAGTCACAGAAGGTGAAGCAAGGCAAAGTGGTGGCTCCAAAGACTCCAAGGCTTTTTTATTTGCATCTGGAATATATGAAAAGCTGGATTAGTTGCTATACCATTGGACCCTTTTCAGTTCTAGTTTGAGCACAACAGAACAAGGGATCCACCACCAGCAAAAACTTGTATTAGTGAGGGCTGACGGAGGACCCTCCAAAGGAGCAAGCCGCACCGACCTAACGTTGGCCGCTTCTGCATCTTATGGAGAGCACCATGGCCCTACTGCCTTAGCTTACCTGCACACCTGGTCTGTTGCTGCTATTGCCTTTGCAGAAAATGCACTATGCCACATTATGCCATGTCAGCCCCGATACTCCTAACTGCACTGCACTCCACCACAGTTCCTGCATCGCCACAGTATTCAGGTTCCAGCTCCAGGCCCAACTCTGTCCCCCAAGCCCCGCCTCAGGGCCACTGGGCCCATAGCCCGGAAATGCCCTCCAAGCGCCCTCCAAGAGCCTCAAAAGTCAAGAAAGGCAGGGCATTACTACAAGCCAAGCTGGGGGTCGGGCCGCTGTGGGCCATGAAGGCTCAGGCTCCGGTTTGGGGGCAGTACTGGGCCCAGCGGGGGCCAAGTGAGCTGCTGCCTTGGCCGCTGCCTCACTCGCGACATGTGACATCAGCGTGTCCATCAGGGTCAGAAGTGATGAATGCCTGTCCTTGACATGTTCAACATCTCTATTAAGCTCCTCTCTTGGGGAAAAATAAATGTCATTATTTTGACAATTTGGGATTATATCTGGCCCTAAATCTGTTATATTCTTTAACCTGGAAAGTACTTCTCCACATGGTCTAATGCATCTCTTAATTAGGGAATGTCCCCTGTATGTTCTGTTACCTAATAGGATGCCCAAAGTGTGCCCTCATAGCAGGCATAGGATACTGTGTTTACTCTGGGAATGTCACACAAAGTGGTGGTGTCGGCAGTGTACCAAGTTATTAGGAATCTTTGGTTAGGACCGGGCCTTTTTTCTTGTGTCAGAAAAGAGTGCAGTTTACTGACCCCTTCTTGTGTAAAAGTTCTGCTTTGTATGCGAACTCTAGATCTTGCTCTGAGAGTGCATGTATATGTGGTAGTTAGTATGACTATTTGTGGGGAGAGTTTGAGTGCTATGAACAGAGGGAAGTATATTGCCTATATTTTTGTAGCTGAAGGGTGGAGATCCAGACACCATAGTGGAGGAGGATGGAGACAGGGCTAACCAGTTCATCAAGGGACTTGTTGGCAAAGTGGCGCTAATTAGTTCTTCATGAGCACTGCCATTGGTAAATGGAGAGAGTGAGGCATGGGACTGCAGATTCTGTTTCAGTGAGGTAGTTTGTAGGGAGGACCTGCCCTTTTGTCTGACTGTACTACTACTTTAAGGAGGTGCAGATATCTCACACTCTGTTGTGCCTTTGTTTGAGATACTCTCTCTTGGAGCCAGTGTCATTGCTACTTGCTATTTGAGTCATCACCTTGCAGAAAGGCTGCGTCTGGGGAGCACCCAGAAAATGACATTTACTAGAGAATAAACCTATACCAGTTCTGAAACCTTATAAAGTAAGAGCAATTTTAGAAACTGGTGCATGTGCACAATTTCCTTTTTACCTGCTATTCTTCCATCCATTGTTTCCACGTTCCTGCCTGCTTCCTTTAGGACAGTCCATTTTCTTCAGCTGAGAATATCAGACAGGATTGTAGTATACTATGCGGTACTTCACTGATGTTTTGAGATATCTCGACTAAAGATAGGTTTAGCTCTCCTGGTGATCTAACACTTCATCACATGGAAAGTAAAGGTAAGTAACCCTCGTTTTTCACATTGCCTCAGCAGTGGTGAACTGTCCTTCTTGGAAAGATATTGCTGACTGGCGAAGATCTTGCTTTGTAACAGACCTGGTCCTATAACTGCTCTACTGAGTTGGCTCTATGGTACTGGTTTGGCTTACCTGTAGGGATCAGTAGGGATCAGTATGAGTAGGCTAGTTCTCCTAAATAAAACCTGGCCAATTTCAAACACTGGAGTCACTGAACCATGCCAGTTGCAACATCTTGTTATCGCTGTCACTTCAGATCAGTCTGTACAAGGTATGAAGCTTGTGTGTTTTACCGTCACTGATTCCATCCATGTCTACCTGCTCTTTTTTTTAAATAGGGTTTACCACAACTCCCATCAGATGAACACCATTCACCAGTGATAAGTATCTCCCCTCACCCACCTGAGCAGGTCACATTGAAGTCTTCTTAATCATCTAGATTTGAAGTTCTGCTAGTCTAGATAGAATTGGTAACCAGTTCACCATACAGAAATTGAGTTTCTTATATTGCTTCCTCGGAATAGACAAAAGGACAGGTGGCCTGTGCGCCTCAGTTTCTTCAGCCTAAACTTCTGAAGTAATTATTCAATATGTTTGTACTACAGATGCCACACTGATTTTGAAAAGGTGAGGATTGCCTTCAAGGGAATTTACTTTCACAAATAGCTTTTTGAAAGTAATTTAAAGAAACTTATAAGGACAATTCAATGGTCCTCTAATGGAATCAATCCTAAGTAGAACTTTCTACTGATTAGATAAAGAGTACACTATATTATACAACAAAAAAACAAACATGAAAAAACAAACACTAGGCGGATGTATAGAAAAATAATGAATGTATTGTTCAATTAAAAAGGTAATCAATTTGAAATACAAATATATATAAACAAATATAAACCGGCCTACAGGTACATTGATCATAAACAAATAAATGACTCTGTAGTTCCAGGTGACACCTTTCCTAATACTCAATTTGATGGATAAAAAAGGAAAAAGGCGCTGGTCGACGTTTCGGTCTCCTAAGGGTTAATCTGTGAGACCATCTTCAGGACAAAAAATATTTACAATTATATCAATAATTAAGGACATATTTTTATCTATAACACCCCTGTGAAAACAGTAATACATACATCAACTACTAAGAAAAAGACAACAGATCAAAACATACATTATACAAACTTTGACAAAGAACAAAATGATGTTGCCTCCTCTCTAATAATGGGACACCATCTTTTCATTGTTTCAAACAAGAGACTTGAATAGAGCATTATTGTAAAGAAATGATGTAGTTCTAAAGTTATTATCACAAGTCATGTATTTATAGTGTCATACTGCATTGATCTGAATTTATTTAGTAAAGACATGAACTTGTATTGAACCGACCATGATTAAGTGCACAATTTTTTCAAGAATGAGCTATATAAATTATATACGTTCCAACAATTAAATGATAAGGTAATGACATCCATAATTAATATTGCAAACAGAGCTGTTTACCTAGGATATAAGGGTCATGAAAGCATTGACGTAATAGATGAAGTACCCCACCTTATTAACATACCTCTATCACTGGTTGAGAATACTTTAGGTAAGCACACAACTAATTAATGAATCTCGATACGGCAATATGCTTTCCTGCGGATGCTGTAACAACAGTAAGTGAATCTAAAATTACGACCTATTTATGATGCACTAAATATTTATCATAATAAAGGTGTGTTAACATACCTATAGGTTAAATTCAGATAGCGCAAGTTTAAGGATGTTTAAATCACGAGGGGTGTCAACACAGAACTGAGTTGCTTGCCTTATCGGAGTCTAGTTAACTAAAGGAGTTTATAAAGGACCTCGTTAGAGAATTAAACTGTAATTTAATAATTTCTCATGGCACGAAAAATTGCGATTAATTTAATTACCTTAATTTACATAGGACCGTTGTACCCACATAGACGATGAAAGTAGATGATAAGGTACAATCTGAAACAATACGAGAAGCATTCTTATGGACAGAAGTACATTGAGCAGGAATCTCTTATTAATTAAGTGCATAACGAAAAAAAACAGTAGTACCTTAGAATGACTGTGGCTGCAGTGTATATCAACAAATGCGGCGTTGGTATTGTTAAAAGCAGCCGGACACGCCTGTGTCTGCTCAATATCCTAAAGGGATATATTAGACATTATTTAACAACCTGCAATCCGATAAGCGAGCTGATGTTAGAGGAGAATTATATTGTAACCTAAACATTTACCTTGTCTGATTTCTAGCTCTTAAAATCGGCTTGAGTGGTGATCCACAGATTAGTTGTAATCTAAAAATAGATTAAAGGAGCATTTAGTATTATTTTTTTAAGTATTATTATTTAAGTCCAAAATAGCGGGTGCCGTGTAAAATACGCTGAAAGCTTAGCCATAAGCCAAGAGTGTGCTTTACCTCCTATTCGCCGTGACAAAAGCAATGCCGCATCATCTTATTTATTTTTATTTATTTTATTGAACTTATAATGCGCACAGCTACGCACAATGGGTTTCCCGGCGCTAGGGACAGACTGAAGAAGAACTAGCAGAGTGACATTTCAATAAGAGGAACCTCCGACATTACTGCTGAAAGAGCCAGGTTTTAAGACCCTTACGAAAATGGAGAAGATTACATTCCGTTTTCAGGGTCACGGGTAGGGCATTCCACATCTTAGGACCCAAATGTGAGAAAGAACGACCTCCCATTTTAGTCAGCCTGAATCTGGGAATGGCAAAATCTCCATTTCCAGAGGATCGTAATTCTCGGCTAGGCTTATAAGCCTGAACTAAGCCTTGTAGATATTTGGGAGCTAAGCCATGTTTAATTTTAAAAAGATGACACAGAGCTTTAAATTTAATTCGGCTAGGGATTTTAAGCCAGTGAAGGTCGTGGAGTGCTGGTAGAGCAGAAACTCTCCTTGGAACATTTCGGAGAAGTTGAGCAGCCGCGTTCTGAACAACTTGGAGTTTTTTTGTTGTTTTCTGGTCGGCTCCAAGATAAAGAACGTTACCGTAGTCCAGGCGTGAGATCACAAGTGCCTGGACCACGGTTCTCTGTGTCGAAGAAGGTAGCATCCACAAAATCTTCTGAAGCCATTTCAAGATGACAAAACACATTGAGGCCACCTTCACGGCCTGCTGTCTCATAGTAAGATCCTCATCAATGAGAAACCCGATGTTGTGTACTACAGCCACGGGCAAAGGGATGGAACCCATATCAGTAGGCCAATGATGGGGGCCCCATAGGTCCTTACCCTTGCCCAATATCACAACCTCGGTCTTGTCACCGTTAAGCTTCAAAAATTTTCTCTTCATCCATTCAGAGACTCGAGTCAGACCCACTTTCAGTGCTGAGATGTCATTGCCCTCCTTGTTGGAAAGCGAGAAAATAATTTGGGTATCATCGGCGTAGGAATATAAAGTGAGACCAGCTTCTTCAAAGATGGTTGCTAAAGATCTGACATAGATATTAAATAATAGGAAACTGAGTATTGACCCCCGAGGGACTCCATACGCCGACAAACAAATTTTAGAGGAGGCAGAGACAGAAAAGACCTGGAAAGTGCGACCACTTAGGAAGGAGGCTAGCCAGGCAAGAGCAGAACCCTCCACTCCGAGGGACGGTAGAGTTTCAATGAGGATGGAATGCGACACAGTGTCAAACGCTGCACTTAAATCAAGTAAAATAAGGGCAGATGTTTCACCATGATCAACACTGTGTCGCAAACTCTCGGTCACCCCCAGTAGAGTGGTTTCAGTAGAATGATGTGCTCTAAAACCTGACTGGGATGGATGTAAAAATCCCGAGCTCTCCACCAAATGGGTTAGTTGAGTGTTAATATGCCTCTCCAGGATCTTAGAAAGAATAGGGAGTAATGAGATAGGCCTGAAGTTGGAAAAATTGGCTACATCTGCTCCAGCCTTCTTCAACAAAGGGACGATCATGGCAAGCTTCCATTCCTGCAGAACAGTGGATTCCTGTAGCGACAGGTTAAGAAGTTGCATTAATGCACGGTGTGGGCCGAGGTCCAATTGTTTTAGGAGTTTGGCCGGTAATGGGTCACGTGGAGAGCCAGATTTAATGCTATTAAGGCAGGAAGAGAAGGAGATGTCATCAAACAACAGCCAGTTAGTGAGTTTGATCGAAGAAGAAGGCAGAATCACAGAAGTCAATGCGGGTCCAGATGACAATGTATCATCAGAATCCAAACGGTTAAGTGATTCATAGATGCGTTCTACTTTCTCTATAAAAAATTCCGCAATAGAATTGCATTGAGCCTTGTCTAGAACAGGAGGAGCAGGCGCCTGATCCGCACCCGTTAGTTTTTTCACTACCGTAAAAAGGGTACGGGGACAATTCTGGGCAATCGTGACAGTATTAACAACATGTGCGGCTCTAGCCAATTTACAATGATGATGGTAGTTTTTAAGAACTTCCTTATAGGCTACTTTACGGGAAGGGGAGTAAAAACGTCTCCACTTCCTTTCAAAAGTTTTACAATTAGATCTCATACGTTTTAAATCGTCAGAGAACCAGGGTGCCGAAAACGATGAGAAGAGGAAGTCTTAAGGGTCAGAGGGAGAGACTCATCAATATCTGAGTTTTACCAGGTGGAGACTGCGGTGTTAGACACAGATACTGATACATCTAATAATAATCTCCGTTTGGAGCACGAGATAGGACTAATGCGGGTTAGCGGGCGCCATCTTAAAGTGGTGCCTTTTCCTATATTTTGAACCTGAACAGTGTAAGAATGACAGATTATTCACACAGGCTATATCGACAGATTGCACTTGGTAGGTATCAATATTGAGATTTAAACACAACAAATATTTATTTTGAATAATATATATGGACCCCTGATCGATGTAGTTGAAGTAGTTTCGAAGCAAACTAATTGATAACTAAACCTGAATATCTCAGATGATGATTTAAGACGCTATTTGAAACGCCCCCCATTTTTGATAAGCACCATCTTAGAGTGGTGCCGTATCCTATATGCATCTAAGACGGACGAAGGTATTCGATGAAAGCCGGTTGCCTAAACGAGGCTATCCAAACGGATTACACTTAATGATTGATCGTCATGGGAGATGAACATCACGTATATTTAATGTGCTCGTGTGTGCAATAGCTAGTATAATCTATGTCCCAAAAAAGGACCGTAGTAACGGCAGGGGGCACTTGTGTCACTGTTAGTGCAGCATCCGCTATGGAATAGGGCCTCATCAATTGCCAAATGTTCCAATGATATAAAAATGTTAAAGATAAATGAATTTTTTAACACAACATAATATTCAAAACTAGACCTGGTACTAAATTTTTTTTTTGTTTTTTTAATATTCATTTCAGTTTCTGCCAAATAGACAAACATCATTTTGCTTATATACACACCACAATTAAATGTCTATGGGAAATTACATAATACATGGATACACATATATGTTTTAACACTTCATTCCGATTCACAAAATTAACTGTATTACGTTGTGTAACACATATTCTGAAACTCATTTTATGCTACCAACATAGTACCAGATATGTGTATATGCAGATGGATCTCTTAATAGAACTAATAGCTACGGTTATATGGTCTAAGATATTTAAATGGAGAAAAAGTCATATCAGGCACGCCATTGAGTGCCATTCCGTCGCTGAGTTCAAGCCTCGTTTGACGGTGTCAGTGAGGCAGATTAATTTGCCTTCCCTAAGGGATAAGATTTTATCTATGTTATTCTGTCTTTTATTAGGTTTTATCACTTCAAGAACCCACCAGAGCATGTCAGTTTCCTTGTATCCAAGTTGGAGATAGTGGTCTACCAATGGTGCGTTATCTTTTTTGCATCTGATGCGGGACTGATGTTGAAGAATACGTTTTTTGATTGGTTGAATTGTTTTTCCAAGATAGTGCAGTTTGCACGGGCATTGTATACAGTAAACCACAATCGTGGTATTGCAGTTGGAAAAAGATTTAGATAAAAAATTGATGTCATTTATTTTGCAAGCTTTAACCGTTATTGTGGTTGTACATGCTACACAGTTGTTGCACCGTGTTTGTTTTTTGTTGTATAATAGTGTGTACTCTTTATCTAATCAGTAGAAAGTTCTATTTAGGATTGATTCCATTAGAGGACCATTGAATTGTCCTTATAGGTTTCTTTAAATTACTTTCAAAAAGCTATTTGTGAAAATAAATTCCCTTGAAGGCACTCCTCACCTTTCCATATATTTACCCAAGCCCTCAAGGGAATTTTGGGTTGCTCACTGATATATATCTTCACACTGATTTTGAGCCAAGCTTCTCGGGGATGCTTATTTCCCCTTCAGCCTTGTTTCAGCACTTTTGAAACGTACCTGTTACATCATAACCACTTCTATTGCCTTAGGTTGCAGAGGATTGAAAAAATGCCCTTCAGAATGTCAGGTAGTAACGAAAATGACGTTCCTGCTGTTCAGTGTTTGACTTCCTATAAACCCATGTCTAGGCGATGGTCAGTATTACTGAGATTGTTAACATTATATTTACAGGAAAGTACAGTGTGGTAAGGCCATGCTCATACCAAAGTGATGAACCACATCTGTACCTCTGGGCTATGGATTGTGCTTTCCTTACTAGTTTACTCTTGATTTTGGTGATTTTTAACAGAGTCCCTTGTATTCCTTATAGCCTATCTAGATATATGTGGGGCTTTGGGGTATTCTTCTGTTGTTGATTCCTTCTGCAGTTCCTATTCTGGTTTTATTGGTAGAACTGTGGCCTTCATCAGAACATTACTGCTTTGCGTCACTACTTAGTATCATTGGAACACTTTTTGCCCTTCTTCTGTAGGGACCTGGGGCCATCGCCCTCACTTCACACTACTTTAGAAAGCTTGACTGTTTGCTTCTTGTAGTCCTAACTTATTTTTTGTGATATGTATTAATGCTGTGAGTGCTGTCATTCAGTGGTTTCTGCGATGGTTTGGCAACCAGAATAATTCTCTAGTAAGGGATGGATGAAATCAGTGGATCTTGTCGTTTTCAGTGGATGCAAAATTAGAGGTGAAGTTGGATTCATCTTCTTATTAAGTTTTGTCTAGTTAGGGCACTGCCTGCTCCTTGCACCAAAAAGTACCATCAGCTAGAAACCGCGTTCTGTGGGACCTACTGCCCAATAATGATCATCCATTCTGGTGAGTATGGATGACGTGGTACCTTGGGCTTTTATCATTTATCGCGGGGCACCTCATGTAGCGCTTTGGCTGGTCTGACAGAGCAGGTATGTCTAGCTAAACACAGACAACTTTATTGTTTTTGATAGCCTTGTCATTTCAGCAAAAGGTCATTGTGTGTAGACAGATTCAGTTGCAGCCTTTCCAACATACTGCTTTCATTTGAATCCCTTGACCTTCACACGTGTTCTGTCAATTCATCTGCTTCACAGTGACCTTTTTGCTATTAGCTGGTATTCTGAATTTCACTTTTATAGCTCAGAGTTCATTGGGTCTATGTCTCGTTATTCTTTGTCTTCGCCTATCCACAGTGGCCTTTCCACATGGCTTTTAAGATGTGGCCTTGTACCTAGTGTGGTACACTTCAAAAATCAGCCTTGCAGTCCTCTGGTTTTGCTCTCAGAAGGATTTTCTGGTTCCATTGTTCCAGGTTAGGAGACTGAAGCTTCTTGGTCCTGGGTCCATCTCTCTGGAACTGACTTCTGATGACTTTGGGCCTCATTCCAGCTTTTTACAATTTTCACCATCTTGAAAAGTCAGTTGATTGAGTTAGTGGTGCTCTCTATTTGCTTGGTAAGGTAAATGTGTTCCTTCTCCCTCTGACACCTTGAAAGTCTTTTGGGTGTCCATGAACGTTATAAAAAGTTTGTAACATAGCATCTGGGTATAACTGAAATTTGCAGCACTATTTATACTCTCGTCTTTGAGGCAATTGTTTTTTTTGTGTTTTTGGGATGCTCCTAAAATAAATATACCATAGCACTGAGCCTGCATCCTTCTAGGTGTAAGGGCTGAATTGTTTCCTTATTTGACATGGTTGCTATGGGAATATGTGGTATAGTGACTTTTTAGATATAATGTTAGCCTTTTTATTGTTAGATAATCTGCCATGACCTGACAAGGGCCAGGAGGTAGTACGAAAAATAAGACCAGCCAAGAAATGAGAACGACATGGATGCACAAGAAAAGATTGAGATCGCGGACGTCGAGACTGTGAAAGAGTGGACAGTGGAGGCTGAGAAACCGGAGCTGAGTCTACCAGATCAGCTAGAGAAGAAAGACTTATAAGAATGATGGAAAGACTGCATCAAGGACAATTTAAGCAGCAGAGTAGAGCTAACAGGTTAGCCTCACAACGACGTGGTTGTGTAGTTCCTATACACTCCCCTCAATCGCCATATTTGCATTCCATGCAACTTTGTTGTTTCCCTGCCTTCCCTTGGTGTTTCTTTCTGCTTACCTGCATTGCCTATGAAGAAAGCTTATCTATCACTTTTGTGCCATCTGCACCTGAACTTAATCAGAAGTTGTTGTCACCAACAATGCTTGCTGGTGGTCTTCAGCTTTGGGAAGGTGTCAGGTATTTCCTGGGATCATTATTAGAGCTACATATCAGCGCGTGAGGTTTGTAATATAGGGTTTGCAGCTTGCTCAGTAATTGTATATATGTGCCCTTCATACTCCGTGTGTTTGCTTATAATTATATATATATATATATATATATATATATATATATATATATATATATATATATATATATATATATATATACATATATATATATATATATATATAAGCTCTGACTCTCTGCTGGGTGTTTTGGCTCTATACTCAGGAAGGAAGATGAGTGCAAGGCTTAACTCTGAAGACAAACCTCCAACCTCCATGTGTTTCTCTCCTACCTCCATATCCCCTTTCCCCCTCATTAGAACCTGTAGGTGTGAGCTCATTCAGGACTCAGCCAAGTGCTCTTATTTGATGGAAACTATATGAACATTGGGGCCACACATCTAAACCCCCATAGGGTCCTGGGGGATCATAACAATATTCCTCATGACTTTTTACACTAGTTATTCCTTCCTTTGGAATTTGAACTTTTGCTTCCTGTTTCGTTGCATTTTGCACCATATTAATTGTGCTGGTAAAAGATTATCAATTTGTTGGTACATGTTGAGTTGGGACTATGTCTAGGAAGAACAATGAGATAACGAGTCATGTGTTATTTGTAATATTTATTTGACCTCTTTCTTACTAGAGATTTTTTATTCTTATGCTTGCACCCTCTTAGCAGTCTCCTCGTCCAGGTGTGTTGCTGCTATGCTAGTCCGCAGTGGAATGTCCGATGAAGGTCTTGATCTTCTATATGTTTGTTGTATGGGACTCCCTGCCTCATAGACGTGACCTCAATCTTAATGAGCATTTACGATGACAAACGTGTGCTGCAGATGACTAGCACATAGTTATTCAGCAGGCTGAATTCACATTCTGCAGACAATGTATTTACTTTCAGTGCTCTGAAGCACACATTCTAGTTGATTACTCAGTATTCATTCCCCCTATCAGTCATTCTTTTTCTCTCGGAGTTTTGTGTGAGAATCTTAAATTCATATAAAAATACCAGCTACATTGTCTATTTATATGTTATTGGGGGAGGGATGAATACAGGGCTTTTCTGAAGATCCTTTTATTATTATTCCCTTATTTCTGTAATGTTGCCTATCTATCTATAGGAAGCAAGGCTTAGTTTTCAGTACTCAAATACGCAATATAAACGTGCACTTAGCACCTGTATTTTGTGTGTCCTAACAATATTAATGTAAAGTGTTGCACTTGACATCACTATTGAAGTGCATTCAATGTAGAATTAGAGAATCCATATATACTGGGTGCCTTAATTCATTAAATGACATTTACTGTTTGCAGTGTGCGCTCTTTTTCAGTGGACACACACCTCTACCCGATCAAAATCTGTACTCGGTGTAACCAACATGTGCTGCTTCTTGAATTTCTCTTTCTGTTGATCACATAAGGTATGGGGACATCTCTTCTGTCAAACGAGGCCTAAACATTGCATTGGACCTAAAGGTGCCCTGTTTTGCTCTGCGCAGATGTTGTTGCCGTCATTGTCTGTGCAGAAATTTCCTCACAAAAGATGTTGAACTCTTTCAACTTTTCCTGTAAGAGGAATGACCCTTTGATGCAACAGAGAAAGCAATGATAACGGTATTTGTAAGTGACCTGACTATTACAACACGTCAAACTCTTCTTGACTTCCTTGTGTGAGCTCAGGGCATATCTTCCCTTGGCCCCCATGTGAAGAAAAATGACTGATAAAATAGTATAATTCAGTGTCATTTTTGCACTCACTTGTACTAGGCCAGATATGTAACTCATAACAATGTAACTGAAGTGAAGCGGCAGAGGGTGCTCTGCTAAGTGTGCATGACTGTTTGCAGTTAGTCGCTCGACGCCTGTGGTCTTTGGGTGTGCACTAGTATTGACTATCACCTGAGTGATGGGCTCAGGCGAGGACCGACGAGGCGGGTAAGGAATGTTACCTATTGTTATTGCCTCAATTCAAGGTCAATAATGCCTCAGCGTGTCACCAGCCCCATTCTTTTGCCCCTCTAAAAAGCCACGGTACTTTTGTGAGAGCTGCTGCTGCGGTTCTTTGCAAGTAGTTGTGGATTACATGCTGAGCTATCCCACTAGCAGCATTTCACTGAATGTTTTTAAAGTCTGGAGGGTCCTCTTCGCCTTTCATCTTTTGCAGGTCGATAACACGAGCAGAGTGGAGCTGGTTTACAATGCACATCTGTTATCGGCTCCTAGAAACTGATTCAGCATGGGAACAAGCAGTGTATGAAATAGAAAGCAAATTTATGATTAACATTTTTGAAGAGCACACCTGATCGCTGTGGGCCTTGTGATTTCTTCCACAATTCTCAAGAGGTTAAGAACATGAAACCAAAAAAGCAATAGATAACAGAACCAAATATATCCTACATGGTCCATAATCTGGCACAAGGCGTGTGCTTCTCAAATTGAATCTTTTCTCTACATCTGTACAGAGGCAGAGTGACGTGGGATGAGCGAATGAGCAGAGCTGGACTGTTTTCGAGATACTCTTCCTTTCAAGAACAGAGAAGGAGTTTAACACAGTGCTACATTTGGAAAAGGACTATTATGGTTCTCACAGATAAGATATACACCAGACATTTGTCAAAGGAAAAATAAGATCTCAAATGAAATAAGCATCTCTCTGTTGTCTATATTTTAGTAAATATATTAAAATATAGACATGTGAGACAAATAGATGCTGTTACCATTGTCTGTTCTTGATGGAGGAAACCTTGAGGTTATTAGTACAGGCATTCTTGGCTACTAGGCATTGACTCTCATAAGGTACAACAGGGCTGCCAGTATCTCGTCATTGATTTATGGCCACGTGACATCGACTGGCCTACAATGGGACATACCCGAATATTACACTCCATGCCAAATAATGGAGCACACCTTGACACATCATGGCATTGACTGTCATGTTTGTTGGGGCCTGAATGTATAGTTGGAATGATTGCCAAATGTCGATCTATGTTGATGGTGCCTGTGAACAGAATGTAGATGACTGGTATGTATATAAAGGGAAAGACATATATTTGAAGTTCCAATTTGTGCATTCTCTGAAATGAAATGAGAATCTGATATTTGTGGGCAAATAGTGGCAGCTCCTTCGCTAAGGCATAGGAGTGTCGCCCCACTCCTTTTAAGCAGTGTAAATAAAGGAAAAATAAAATTATAATTATCAATCTTTTTTCCCCTGCTGCGGCAGCTTGACGGGTTGGGGCTGGTCTGCTCTCAGAGAAGAGAAGGAATAGTGGGCACTCTGTAAAGTGCGCATGAATGTTTGGCCAGCCATCTTGGGCCGGCCAAACATTCATGCACACTTTGCGTGTTCTCCACCCAGGCTGTGGTGAACATGCCTAGGCCCTCAGTCCCCGCCTGAGCATCGAACGTCGGCGCTCAGACCAATCATAACTCTGCATTGCAGCGTTGCGATTGGTTCTGGCCAAACATGCTAAGCTGTACAGTGATCATTACAGAGATGTGCCAAGCGACACACAAGTAACGACATGTCTTTGATACAAAACACTATAATCTGACGTAATGACATATCAAAAAAGAAGAACTGGGGTACATAAAGAGACAATCTATGTGCCAAACCCACAGGGGCAGAAACTGCTAGGGGAGGGAAGCAAGTGGGAAATGGGGACCATTAGTGCGGATAGTAGGAGTATGTGTACAACATGACCTATGTGAGGAAAGAGGGGCAGTGATGTGCCAGGGTTAGTCCCCTGGTAGGACAAGTAAATTCACCCGTCTGGTGTGGAGGTGAGTAAGATCTTAGCAAGGGTACTTCTGCCAGGATGGTCGAGTAGGTGTGTATAAAATTTGCATAGCAAACTTTTTTGTAATTATGCTAAACCTTTGGAAAATTATGTATAATTAGACGTGATTACCTGAAATTTAAATCCATCTTTTAGTGTTATATTATAGCGCAGCTGCTTCATTATATATCAACACATTGCCTTTTTTAAGCACTTCACCTCTAAAAATTTGAAAAATCTACACAACTATTGAAATCTCAGTTAGTTTTCTCCATCACTATTTGACAAGGAGTGAAAACAATCCCTGTACTCCTAGAACACTATTTAAGATGCTAAAGTGCACAGTTAGGGACCCAGTTATAAAACAAGATGTATCCAATCAAGCACTCCTTATCTCCACCCAAATGAAGCTTTATCCTCACTGGCAGTCGTATTGACATTCACCAATCTGGTTTCTATCTGGTACGCAATATCGCAATATGGAAGTACACTCTCTTGCAGTCTGAGATGAGATATTTGCTGTTGGAGCCACTGTTATGTTCCCTTTAAACCTACTAGTGGTATTTTACACCATAAACCATGCCGTCCTAGCTCCCTTACACATGAAGTGGTACACAGTAATTCAGTCTTCCACTGAATCGGATCATTTCTGACTAATCTCACTCCTTGTTATGCCGGATGTCCTCAGGATCGTTTTGAAGTATTATGTTCCACCTCTAAATCCAGCCAATGTCTGGTTGCCATAATGGCACAGTACAATGGAAGGATTAAGTGGGGGAGTAAGGGTGATTGGAAAAAAGGGAAGGAAAGGAAGGGGACAGCTGGGAGGGAGATCTGGAAAACACAAAGAGAACGTATATCGTGAATACCTTAAATTTCTAATTGCACTGTTCATACTGTCTATCCTCACTAAGCGCTTTATACATTCTCAATACCTGAAAAACAAAATACACTCCAGTGGATAGGTAGGTGATGGTTGATTATGTAGATGGTGTCATAAAGGATATTGCTGCAGTGATGCAAAATCAAAATAACATATAACCACAACTTATAAGATGCATAACAAACTACAAAGCCATGAGATTATAATGTTGCATGAACATACCCCTAACTGACTACTTCTACGCTTCACAGGGATTGAGTGTAGGCCACTAAAACTCATTTGTAACCTCTGTTATTAAAAGGAGCCAGAGACAGTTTGGGTTAACACACCATACATCCAGAACACAATATCCATCAAGAAATCAAAAAGTCAAAGTAAGTGAATTGCCCCATAGTTAACTTCACTCGTGGCAAATGTATCAGAGGCTTATTCCTCAAGTAAGACTGAAGCTTAGTTTAAGAGTTCCTTGCTCTTAATTCCTGTTATCAACTATAGGAACACAAACATAAATGGAGATACTTGTGGATCTCCAAAACATCCACGTCTCCGTCGGCCGACAATACCGACCGGGTCAAGATCCTGACTGACTAGCAGTCACCCCAAAGAGATCCAGATTAACGCGTGTAGGCAAACCTTGCCAACACGTCAAACACCAAGTAGAAACAAAAGCGGCCACAGTTCCTGGTGCAAGCACCCTTACCGCACCCACAGAAGATCTGCAACGGCCACCAGAAATCACTGGATAGGAGAATTCCCGACGCCGAACTCGGGAAAGGCTTCCTCCTTATGCGTCCTTGCTCAGAGTCTCACGAGATTCGAGGAGCAGCATGGGAGTAGTAGTTCTGACTCGCGTCTTGCTGGGAAATGTAGTTCTTTCCCCAAGCGCGATCGTGACACTCCTAGACTTTATTTGTCTCAACTCTTATTGTGAAACACATAATACCCCCTTTAGGAGAATTCATGTATAAATGCTTCCTTCCTGTCCCGCAGAATGCAGAGGACTCTGAACTTAACCTAAAAAAATGAGTACTCCTGAAACTCAATCAATTAAACATGGATTTGTGAAGCATGCTACACACCCGTGAGGGTCTCAAGGCTCTGGGGGAGGGGTGACTCGCGCAGCTACGTCTCACCCAAAGAGCTAGGTCTTGAGGCTTTTCCTGAAGGCATGCAGAGTGGGGTAATGTCTGATGCTGAGCGGGAGTTAGTTCCAGGTCTTTGCCGCAATGTTGAAGTAGGTTCTTCCACCTGTTCTAACTCTGCGGATGCGAGGGGTTTCGGAAAGGGCGATGTTGGCAGAACGGAGGTTTCTCTTGAGTGTGTAGAAGGACACTCTTTTGTGAGGTATTGGGGTCCGGTGTTGTGGAGGGATTTGGAGGCACAAGTGAGTAGCTTGAAGGACGCTCTCTTCTCGACGGGGAACCAGTGGAGGTCTCGTAGGTGCTAGGTGATGTGGTCTTGTCTTAAGATACCGGAGACACGTCTGGCTGCGGTGTTCTGGATCGTCTGGAGATTTTGGAGCAGGGATTTGTTGATTCCGACGTAGTGTGTGTATCCGTAGTACAATCTGTTGGTTATGAGTGCGTGAGTGACTTTGGATTGGAGGGGGGCCCATTTGAAGGTCTTGCGGAGGGTGTTGAAGCACTTGGAGGAGAAGCCGTTGATCTCTCAGGTCATGGTGAGGGAGGAGTTGAGTATGATGCGTGGGTGTGGGGGGGTTGCAGAAGACGGTGAGCCACCACGTGCTGTCCCATGCAGAGGGGGTGGGTCTGAGGACGAGCACTTCTGTCTTCTCTGAGTTCAGCTTCAGGCAGATGCTGCTCATACAGGATGCAACGTCTTTCATTCCTTCCTGGAAGTGGAGTCTGGTGGTGTTGGGTTCCTTTGTGAGGGAGAGGATGTGCTGGGTGTCGTCAGCGTAGGATACTAGCTGTATCTTACGAAGTGGCTGCTTTCAGCACAAAGAATAGGAGTCCTTCAGCTGTGTCTATATTGATGACTCAAGTGTGATTTTCTTGACAACTGTTAACAAACAAGTCATTTCTACATACAAACCTATATTTGAACAGTTTCTTAAATCGCATACTTCCCTAAAATTAGTCCAAAGTTTATCTAGACAACTCATGATTCACTTAGCTGTACAAACGTGAGAGGTTGGGTTCAGCCTGCTAAGACTCATTCACAACCTCAGAGCCCCATCTCCAGGGACTCTCCCCATCCCCCACTGCCACCACAGAAGTCATCCACTTTTATAGGTACAAACAAATGTGGTGTCAGATTCTGCTAGCTAGTGCAAATGTGGTATCAGCTTCTGCTATATAGTGCAAATGTGGAGTCCGATTCTGCTAGCTAGTGCAATGTGCATTGGCTTCACTGATACCTGGATCATAGAAGTTGAAGGCTATTTCACCAACCATAACGTACATCCACTGGCTGCCCATGAGTGCCAGATCTGTGTTTAAGCATCTGCGTATCATCCATAAATCACTCCACCCAAGGCACTCTATGTAACTAACACACTGTCCGTCCTCCTTATTTGTTGCGTTCCACTTGCTTTGTCTCAATTAACTTCACAACCCTCAAACCTCCACCAAAGAGCTCAGATGGCCAAGCTGTGTCCTTTGCAAAGGGGATGCTATTTCCGCAATATCCGACCAAGGGGAAGCTTTCCAGAATTTAGAAAGATATCAAGACCTACTTAGAAAAACTGGAAAAATTTAACCAGGAAGTGCTTCTAATTTTTAGGTCTCGCCTAGCGAACGGAGCGAATGCGCTGCTGCACTTGGCGAGACTCCATTGTTGTGGCTTTGGTGAGCGAAGGGAGACAAACCATGTGGGCACACGGACAGGCGATGTGCGCGCGCACGGCGTCTCCTCTGCCTCAGATACTCCCACCGCGCGCTCACACTACAAGGCAGACACGTGCTTGTTATTGATCTGTGGTTCGTTTTATCGTGGTTGACGGTGAACAGCTGTGTGTATGGTTGAGTATTCTTGTTCTTTCTACTTTCACAGTTCATATGTAACTAATGAGCTGCTGATGCTTTCTTTTTTACTTCTTTGTAGTAGTTGATTGCAATGGTATTTATTAATCGTGCAGATAAATCAATACTTACCAGTCGGATCCTTAATGAAGGGTAATAGAAACTCGCATCTCTTAAACAGCTCATATAAATTACCGGCGTGGCAAGCCACATTCTAATTATCCTGTCTGTGTTATCTGCAGAAAAATCTGTCTGTCTGCCAAGTCTGGCACCTCGAACAGGCGATGGAAAGCAACAGCCTCAGGCGCTACCGCTTAGCAGTGCGACTTTTCTGCAAAACTCCAGAATACGGCCTTTTTATCAGTGCGCCAGGAGCGCTCCTGCAGGTGTAAAGAGCTCTGCACCATTTCTGTCTGTTCCGTATTTACAAATCATAACTGACTTACATCTAAGCAGGGTCCTCCATGCACCAATAAGTGCACGGTGTAGCTCTGTGGGTTAACGTGCCTGCTACAATATTCTGTGCTGCCTGAAAGCCACAGCTTTCACTTCCAGTGTGCTGGCTCAGTGTTACCTCCTTTGAAGGTTGTTTAAATCAATACTTTTGATTTGGACACAGTTACAATTTGTTAACTGCATTCTATAACTCCAAGATTGCAGTAAAACACTTTAGTTAAAGTAAGGTAGATGTTAATTAACATTTGGAATTAAATAAGACACAGCAGATTGCAGCAACCTGGCATGGTAAGGGTTATTGGGGACACCAAAGGCAATGCTGACTGGAAAAGTACTTCATCTGTTGCAGTTGTGAAACTGCTCTGAAGTGGCTAGGACAGAGGCAGCACAGTTGTATATTGTTCCTAAAGCCATAGAAAAAAATATAGTTTATTAATGTAAAAGCAATATGTTAATGCTTAGATTTACACAGCAACTCCCCCCTCACCCAGTGCTTAATTTGAGCCGGGGGTTTCCGGTGCTCAGCACTTAATTGGCAGCACCAGCACTTTTGACAGCCTGCCACATGGTGGCGCTGTTTGTCTGATTTAGAGTGAGGACCACAACAGTAGTTTACTAATTCAGTATAAGTAAAAAATGACTAATGCCTGCCGCCCATGGTAATCTTATAGCTTTGGTGGCCTGGAATAGTCTGAATTGTCAAACTTGTACGAGTGTGATAGTTCGTCGCTGGTTTGTTGCTGTCATTGGCAGCACTAGTAGCCGCATTGGGTGGTGTAGGCTGCAGCGGTTTCCTTATGAGGGCCCTGACTCTTATGTCAGAATGTTGGGCTAATTTGGGCACCTGATTTAACATTTCCATGTTCGGTTTACAGGTAATGCTATGTGCAACTGTTTTCACTGCTCCACACACATCTCTAAATGAGGGCCATGCTGCTTGAAATGTTTGTGTGTCCATGTGTGTTTGATGGTGACCTGTGTCTCTTTCTATTGGGAATGCAATAGATCTAGTGAAAACAAAGCCATTCCCTTGTCACGCTCATACACCACAAATCACCTTTGTTGCACTGCAGACCGAATGCAAGTGCAGCGCGTGTCCATCCCTTGTAACCAGGGCACAAGTCGGGGGTTCACGTGGGTGGACGGCGACCACCCGCTTTTTTTACAGCCCCGTCCACCCTAACAAGAAGTTGGGCCCCACTGAAAAAGGTGCTAAATTCATCCCAGTGTAGTTTCCAAACACCGGCACACTTTAAGCAGCGCCTACACGTTGTTATCTGCTTTCGATCGCAACAACGTGCAGGCGGGGACCGGATGGAGCTTTTCCTATTTCTGACTCCCGCTTGGCCCATAACAAAGGCCGAATGTGAAGGGTTCAGGCCTCCTTTTGTTTGAGTCTCCTGGATAGCAGCAGTCAGGAGCCTCACACCTAGAAATAAATGCAGCAGACGGGAAACAAAGGCTCACATCTTGTTAGCACTTCACACATACTTAAGGGAGGCAGCTTTTCACTCTGTTCAGGCTCTGTTTAAGGGATATGCAGGCACTGTAAGAACATCAGGATGTGTTGATCTTTCCCAATATGTACACAAAATAAATAGCATTTATATAGCGCTTACTACCCCTAAGGAGGCGTTGTAATAACTTAAATATCACAATTTTTTCTTTTGAAGCACTATGACTAGAGGAAGCTTTACGCTGACAAAAGGCAACATTGTTTTATGTGTGGTGTACAAAAGTATGAATCTTCTGCCAAAATCAGGAGAGTTTGCAAGTATACTCGAAATTATTTATTATTATTATTTAGAGGTTTTCTATAGCGCTAGCCAGACCCGAGGGTATCGGAGCGCTTTACAGCATAAAAACATATTCTAACAAAGAAACATTTATAACAAAATACAGGACAAAGGCGTGGTAGGAAGAAAAAGTTCAAAAGGAAGGTTTACAGTTCTGCTGAGTGCCCAAGGTGCGCCGTTGAGGTAGAGCGGTTGAGGAGGTCGAGGTGTGGCAATGAAGACGAGGGGTCAAAAGCAAAAGGTAGTCTCAAATCCCAGGGAAAGGCAAGACTTATGCAGCAAAAGTTCTCTTTGTGGTGCCGACCCAGGGGATGAGAGTTCAGAGAGAGGGTAGGAGGTGGGAAGTGGTTGAATTCGATGACTGAAAGGTTGACCATTGAGGTTGCGCTGTCAGGTGACAGCCTGTGGCGGTGAGAGCGTCACGTAAATGCATTCGGAAAGGCGGTTGAGGTAGAGCGATTTTAGGAGGCTTTTGATTTCTGGAAAGGAAGGGGTGGTTCGGATGTTGACTGGGATGGCGTTACAGATTTTTGGGGCGTTTCCTGCAAAAGAGCGGGCAGCATTCTTTTGTTTACGTGTTTTTTGGGTGCTCAAATGTACTTATGATACACCTGCTAAACATATATGTGAGGGCTTAAGATCTGATGTCACTTCTTGTGATGCCACTTCCTGTAATGTCACGCACCTCACGCACCGTGATATCTTGCGCCGTGATGTCACTTGCATACTCGGTTAGTCCCCCCACTTCTTTTTAGGTCTAGCCTGCGTTGCAGCGCATGCACTGCTCTCTGGCGAGAAATTATGTGAGAGAGGGTTTTCAGAAAAGGCTTGAAGCCCTGCGCCTCATTTCCATTGGCTGGCGTCACTGTTTATAATAAATGGTGTGCTGCCATTGGAAATAAGCTTTTTTGGTTGCCTCCCTTTGGCCTTTTGGTCCGGCCCATCCAAACTGGCTCGTCTGCTTTCTGTGTGTCGCAAATGAATTGCTTATCTTTTGGAGGCGTCACGTGTACTGCACGCTCCTGCAACCACGCTGCCTTCATGCCTGGAGCATGCACCAGTCGGCTCTCTCATTGGTTAGCGACTGGAATATCGCTGACATCAGTAAAATAATATACTGTCACTATAATAATATACAGTCACTATCGCGACTGTGCCAACACGGACGGACTACACCGCATGACAACACAAGTGCAGTGTGCTCTCAAATACAAATAAGAATACAGTGTCATTCCACCCCCCCTCTTGACCCATGTTGCATGATAAACTATATTACACTGAAACAAAAACGGGTGTGTTAAACGTCACGACTGCTTACGCCCGAGATACTCGTTACATACACCGCTGTGTGACGATGCAAGCACACATACCAGAATGACATGCAAATGTGTTTCACTGTGCGTAAAGTGCTGTAAAAAAGAGGAAGTCGTCTGTTCATAAAAGTACGAGTGATACAGACCCCTCACAATGGCTTGTATTCTGCCTACGGGTACTCACTCGAAAGACTGTGTTACGAGCAATCGCCACTGCTGTTCGAGATCTGTGCAAAACAGGTGACACTCCTTATTCTATCCCTTAAATCCATGCCACACCAGGAATTCACTGGAATTTTATTACCTCGCGTCTGTGTTACTCGGTTAGTGGAACCTCTCGGGCACTCTCTCGTTACAGGCAACAAAGCTGTTTGAGGCGTAAGACTATCCTTAAATATTTTGAGGAAAGATCCCGACAAGGGATTTATCGACCTCGTAGTTGTACGAAACACTCCGTAGTGTGCTCTTTAAAAAAAACTACAACAATGTGACGTGAATACAACTACACAAATAAAAATAAAAAACAACCATAGGCAACCAATGTGTACACGAAAAACCGTCTAGAAACGTTACCTATCAAAGAGTGTTCAAAGTCAAAACTTTGACGATGAGTTGGTATACGTACATAGCAGAAGAAACAGTGGCTGACACAGAATGAACTGCAACAACGTTGTTATACACATCATATGTTGTCACGTCCGAAATCATAACAACATATTCAATTAGGAGCATATCTTCATGTTAGTCTGTCAAGTCAAATACCTCCAGAATATGTTTAAAAAAAAAATCATACCACATTGACCTCGCTTCACTGAAGGGCACCTGTTAACCACAAAAAAAAGCATATGCAATGCAATAGGTCACACATTTAAGCAAGTTTAAGCTATTGTCATTGTAAATGACAATGCCTTTTATTTATGTTTTAACCCCTCCCATGCTGATGACGAGCTCAGCTTGTCATTAGCCACGGTGCTCGTGTGCTGATGACGAGCTGAGCTCGTTATGGCAGTTAGAACGCTCACAAGCGGGGATAATTCCCCCAGTGTGCTGAGTGTTCTAAGGAAACGGGTGTGGCCGTGACGAGCTCAGCTCGTCATCAGCACACGAGCACCATGGCTGATGACGAGCAGAGCTCGTCATCAGCACCAGGGCGTGTGCGTGCCCCCCCGCCCCCCAGCACAGCGGGGGAATAACCCCTGCAGACAAAGGGTTAAAAATTAAAACAAAAATAAAAGGCATTGTTATTTGCAATGTCAGTAGCTCAAACTTTCATAAATGCAAGACCTATTGCATTACAACTCCTTGTTATCATTGGGAGTGGTGTTGTGCATTACAGGATATTTAAATAAATGACTATGAAGTTGAGCAACTGCGCATGCAGAGTAATGAGTCCGCGGCCGCGCACAGCTATTTAGTAGCCTAAGCTTATTGTTTTTGTTTTGACGAGAACAAAATCACTTTAACTTACGAAGATGGAAGCTGTGCTGGTCAGTGGGTTTTCTTTGGCAGTAAGTGGTTACCTCATTCAGTGAGAGCTTTAAGAATGTGCAGTCTTTTGTGGTGTGGCTTGGAGGCTGCGAGGCGGCTAAGTGAGCAAAGTGTGTCCTGAATACCAATTCTTCAGGCGCTTTGTAACTTTGCTTCTGCTGAAAGACACCATTCATGAAGGCTGCTTGTGTATTCAGCCACACACATGCACAGCAACAGGTACATGCACAGCAACAGGTACACGCAAGGCAACAGGTACATGCATATTATTACACAGATCTACAGACAAGGGCCTCCCCACTCACCTCTCAAACACACAAATGCAAATAGTGAAACAAACACAAACACGCAGAGCCGTACACCCACAGTCAAGCAAAAGACCTTCTTCAACATGCCTCTTTTGCTAGGAGGCCTTTGAAGTCCTGCTTTCAGACACATCAAGGCGGTACTGAACAAAGCCGACCTATGGAAATATATATTTGTCATTCTTTTTGAAGCAAATATTTCCTCTAGTTAAGATCTGTCTTCTCTCGCTGTGCAGATTGAATACCTCCTGAAGAAACTGACCGAAGCCATGGGAGCGGGCTGGCAGCAGGCCTACTTCGAGGATTACAAGGTCGGCCTGGATCCCAAGCGGAATGGCCTCTCGGCGTGGGAGCTGATCGAGCTAATTGGAAGTGGGCACTTCAGCAAGGGCATGGACCGGCAGACCATATCAATGGCCATCAACGAGGTCTTTATTGAGCTTATCCTGGACGTGCTGAAGCAGGTAGGAACTCCGAGAAGAGACAGAAATGGGTAGAAATAACATCATTTTGTGTTGCAATTCCTTCGTTGGGTATAAAATGTTATCTTGGATCTGGCGATTAACAAGGAGAAAAGGGAGAATGGAATATGTTTTCACATCTAAGATTAATAATTGTTAGTCTTTTTTTACAGTGCCGTAGCAAGGTCAGGTGGAGCCCGGTGCAGAACATTTCTTGTCACCCCCGGCTTGACAAAATGGCAAAAATATGTGTTTAAAACACATATTTTTGCCATTTTGTCACCCCCGCTCACTGATGACACCCAGTCCGACCCCCCCCCCTTCCTACGCTACTGCTTTTTTATTTTTACATTACTGTTTTGCAATTGTTATTTTTGTAATTTTGAGACAAGACAGGGGTTTCTGGTCACATCGGGACTATAAGGGCTGAAACCCCATAGTTCGTGAGTATTTCACCTGGAGACTTGGCCAAATCCTCCATGTGTTCCCCAAAGCTCCTAATTGGGAGGGATTCCTCCCCTCCGCCCGCAAACCTCTGGAGTTACCAGTGCCGGCATTTTCATTCCATATTCCAGGCGGAAATACCTCCCTGTTTTCTGGCCAACTTGTAATGGTTGCCAAGAGTTGGAACATTAAATGTTCAGAATGGCCTCAAGGCATGATAACTAGGTGATGGACTGACTTTCTGAAGTAAATCAGTGTAATGAACAAAGGTCATGTGCTCATTTATCAAAGGGAGCAAAATGACTATTGCTGATTTCTATGAATGCTTCAAGAAACCTACAAACATGAGGAGGTGGAATTCAGTGGGTTGCTTCATCTGTGGACACATCTGAAAATGAGGAAAAAGATGTAGTGACAAGAAGAGTGCTTTGTCTGAAAGTTAATTGAAGATTAAACTTGAGTTCAACTAAATCCATGGTGGTAGAGGCCAAGGCCTGGGGTTTCGTATGATTGATCTTTTCCATCAGACTTTGAATTTACTGCTTCTCTGCTATCTTTTCTGTATCACTGTCTGCCTTATTCAGGCAATGGATTTCTGGAGCCAAAAGCCTTTCTCTAGCCCCATATTCGCTGTTGTAATAGACATTACATTTATAAGACACACACCTGCCACAGATCTCATGGCAGTGGTCATCTATAGCTCACCTAGAATAGGTCTTGGGGGCTGTCTGAAGGTTTTAAAATGTGCATTACGATTGAAATTAGAGAGCAACTTGTTCCACAAGAACTGACCCTGAGCAGAAGATGCTCTGCAACCCCTGCTTTTGAGTATGACTTCTAATGCGACTGCAAGGCTCCTAAACTTCCTGCTGGGGTAGCAAAGGTTTATTTTCCTCTCCAAGTATTCAGATTCCATTTTATTAATGGCTTTAAACATAATGTATTATAACCCATAGAGGGGAGAGGGAGGTGGTATAGGGTTCAACAGATACGGTTCAGTGGTACATCCTCCCAGAAACACTCTGAAAATCCTGTAGGGTTAGTAACACAATGCCTCTGCACCAAAACAAAAAAAAAATCTTTTGTGAACAAGATGGACAGTTAACATTAATGCATGTTTTTGTATACAAGGTTTTTTTTATAAAAAAAAGTTTGCAAATCCTTCACTCACATTAGCTGGTGCTTCATCATAGGGTTTTGCTTCTTACCAGCAACAAAAGTCCAAAGTGTGCTCTCCATGAGAGCTTTTGCTTGGCTCTGATTGCTGGAGAGGGAATGATGGATTTTGTGACTTGTATCCGAGGTTAATCATTTGTACTCTTTGGGGTTCCACCGGGTAGTTAAAATGGCGTTGTTGTAGGCTAGGACATTCTTCATTTGTTGCATCCCTACCACAAGGTTAAAATAGAGGACTTGGCTATTAGGACCTTGCAGACAGATTGTCTCGGTCATGTGCCTCCCCATTCCTCTGACCATGAATGCTCACGGGGTTCGGCATTCCTCATGACTTTGCAACGCTCACACTCTTCTTACCTCTCTCTATCCGACCTAATGTTTTTTTTACTGTTTAGGGATCTGAGATTTGGAGGCAATAGGGGATTGGGTGGTCTGACTGACTGGCTCAGCATTAAAAGGACATCTTGGAAAAAAGAGAGATGTACGTTATTATATATGCCCTTGTTGACTGACAAACATATATTGTGATTTTAAATGCTGCTATATTGCAAACTCTATGCACACCTCCAAAAATCACGAGGAGTGGGGGAAGAAACTCGCAATTGTTCCACTCAGCTTCTCGATAGATAGCGATAAATATCAGAGAGGGTAAGAGCACGGTATCAAATCAAGAATCTCCAACAGAAAAGGTTGTCGGACCCTCAACAGTGATGTTCTGTCAGTGGTATGTGTCCCGCTGACTTACTAATGACTGATAGTGACATTATCGGGTCTGTCCTCCAGCAGGAGGAGATGTGCCAAATTCGGATCAATGATATAAAACAATGTGCTTAAAATTGCCTCCTACCTCCAAAATCTTATGACTTTATTTTTTTTTAAAATGGGGACCATGGGTTGATTTTCCGGGTCTTCAAGATGCAGGCTGGGAAAGACACCTATCAGAACGGTTCATGGAGATGTAAACATATAATACTTTTCTCATGGGTAAAGGCATCAAGGAATTCTTGAAACTGTTTATTACTTTGTGTACTTCAAGTCATATTGGCATGCCTTATTCATAAGCTGTTTATGTTGACTTCTTGTAGTACAGTTTGGTGTGGCACTGCAGGGAAGGGAGAGATTGAATATTAAGGTAAGACAGAACAGGGCAGGGAAGTAATAGAATGAGGCTTCGTGTAACACTTGTATCTACTTCATTTCAAAGATGGCGTCGCTCCAGGACATACCGCTTTTGTGCCATACATTTGTGTCAACAATATTTGAATCGCCCATATAAAGATATTTTCATTTCCTGTCAGCTTTCGAACACACACAGATAATCACACAGGGTGTACAGGAAGGACATTGGTTTTTATGGCTTTCACTTGCGAAAGCATCGATGCAGAGAAGAGGTCCGGCTTGACAACTCGGAGAGTGTCTCCAGTGCAAGTATTAGTTTGGAAAGTAGATGTTTAACACTTTCATTTCCGACTGGCTAGGTTGTGACGTGTCCAGCGCAGGGCATAAGGAGTGATGCATTATTACTTGGAACATCTTTTTATCAGCTTGTTTATTGTGCATTGAAAATCTCTTAAACTGATGAATGAACCAACATGTGCCTGGTTCATGGGACACAACCCTCATCTATAGAGTAGGTACCCATGTGGCTTATTTCAATGAGTGAGTGATTCCTTTGGAAGCAGGGGTGAATATTGTCTGTCATAGCTGCTCTTTTCTTCAAACAGGGTTACATGTGGAAAAAGGGGCACAAAAGGAAAAACTGGACAGAGCGATGGTTCGTGCTCAAACCCTTCATCTTGTCCTATTACGGAAGTGAGGACCTAAAGGACAAAAAGGGAGACATCCTATTGGACGAAAACTGTTTTGTAGAGGTAAATACTAAGTTGAAGTAAAAGATATTAAAATATAAGACAATCGTTAATTTATAAGTAAAATATATCACCAAACTATAGTAATACGTGCGTGAAACACATTTTGAGTTAATTTGTAGTTGGAAAATAACCAAATTAAAACTGCTGTTTTTTTTAAAACTGTTCAATTTTCAATCAGAGGAATTTGCCACACGGGAATCAAGCCCACACCGTGAATTCAGTTGAGGGAAATCAATTTGAAAAAAGGTGAATTTTAAGAATCGGCATCCACCAGTTGGCAGGACATCAGTCTTGTGACCTAGTGGAGGCCGTAGTAAAAAACAATTAGAACCTTTGAATGTGGTGAGATCCACTGAAGATAGAGGAGCTGCTCTAGGCCGACAAGGGCTGGTACAGACCTTCTGGGCCAACCTTACAATGTTTGTCTCTGGAGTGGTACCTTTTTAATTTAGTACATTCTACCACAGAGGACAGAATGTTCTAAAAACTTTACGCCCCTTCTGCCTTGGCTATACCGGTTGTTAAAGACCTTTATCCTTGTTAAAGGCCGCTCCCTGCGGCTTGGGCGTGTAACTAAGGTTGGGGCATTTTAGAACTTTTCTAGCCCTCGGAAGCAGGAGTAAAAGCTTGAATCTGAGGGGCCAGCCAGACATTTGTACTATAGGCATTCAGCAAGATCCAAATCTCCATTTGGGGGCTAATTTACTTGAAGACGCATAAAATTACGTTAATAGTGCCCCTTGTGAAATCCCTCCTCCAGGCCCTCCTGGATTTAATGTGAATGCCTTTATTGAGAGACATCCTTCTGTGTTCACTCCAGACTTCAGTTGTGATAAAATTCACTCAACGCATTGCAGAACTGAGATACTGATGCTCAGTGAACACCTCATCAGAAATAGTATCACAAGTTGCACAGATAGGCCCCTCTGAGTTAGATCTCTATGTAAATCGTACAAGAAAAGCTATTATTATTGTATGTTTTAAATTCGGCGTAGTCCCTAGTCCCTTATTTCCATATCAGGGTCATAACGTTCACCAGTTCTAGATGCCTCATTCAGAAAGGGGAGCCTTTCTCAGTTTGCATTAAATGAAAAATTCTCTTCTCAACTCCTCAAGAAACGAGAAAAAGCCACATATTTTATATCGATCCAAATGAGGCAAATTAACTAAATCATCCTAAACCAACACTTTTGTCTAAAATTCGGGCAACCCGAATTTATGTGTAATAATCAGTAGGACAGAAGTGCTGGGCCAGAATGCAAAGTGGCAGCCTCTTGAGAACATCAATGCAAGGCCACGGTGTATTAGACGTACACAGCCAGTGAGTCCCAAAAATACCTCTGAAGTCAAAGTGGGGCAAATCCCCTTAGTAGAATGTGCAGCTGAGGCTTCTGCAAAAACCAATAAGAACGATTTTTCCAGATAAAGCTTGCAGGCTGTGTCTCTGTTTCTTAAATTAGCCCCAGGTGTACAGGCAGAGGCTAAAAGAGAAGCAGGAGCTTTGACAATATAGACATTTTAATATTTATTTCTCATCCTTTTAAGGACAGTAATAATTACTATTTTCTGGAAATGTTTTTAAAAACCTCTTCTACACTGTGACGTGATTCTTATTGAATTGAATAACTGTTTAATGCAAAAATTGTTTAATTGAAAAACTTAATAAAACATATTTGAAAGTAAATACTATTTTCCAGCAGACTTTAATCTCGTCCTTGGTCTTAATAAGGTAAAACTAGCACAACTCCTCCAGACTGTTTGGCATCTTAATTCCCAAATACCATGTCTTTGTGCCACAATTGTTTGTCCATCATTTACATGGCCTGCGTTCGAAGGCAGTGCTTCTGTCTTCCAGAGTTGGCCTACTGTTGCAGAATGTACCAAATATCACTAAATCGTAAGGAAAGTGAAAATTGTCTCGTATTTAGGTGGTAATGCCTAAAGGTCATGCGCCTAACGCTTGATTTTATGCTCCACACCCCCATGCATTAAAGGTAAAATAGAACTGATGTGCCTGAGTTTCTTTTGTGTTTATTCTTAACTGTAGCAAAAAGTTTTCACGTTACAAGAACATTCCCAATATTGCTCTGCAATAAAAAGCAGAACTTCCTGTGTCTCAGTTAAATAAGCTACTACCCGCATGTACATTATCAGTTTTTGTATTTCATTGCCAGCGTAACCTGAGCATCTCATGTTTTCACACAGCAAACCAACCAGCGGGTCCAACTCTATCGCCAGACCTATGATTGCTTTGATCATTCTCAAGACTTCCTTCAAGAATATTGTAACCTTTTTACAAGTCTATCACAATTTAAACATATCACTGCGTTAACTCCAGTTTCTCCAACATGGGTTGGTAAATCCAGACAAAAATGATTTAGATATAAGCAGATTAGATACCATTGATAGAAGACTTTTGTAAATGTTCTCCTTATTCTGGGTTCAATCAGATGCAGTTGTTTCCATATGCCCGATTATTTCCAAGACCTCTGTGATGAATAATTATTGTATTTTATTTTCCTATCTATTCATGCGTTTTAAATCGCTGTAGGGACTGTGATCTCTAACAACTTAAGCAAGCATAAGATAAGATGTTAGGCTGGTGAGTAATCAAAGTCTAGAGTTGCTATTACAGCATTTTTTGCAATCTCATTAGTGACTATAAAATCAAAGATGTTGCTGCTATGCCAAATTCTGCTACTTTGTATTGCAGCTCATATTCCTCAAGATCTTTCTCGGTCTGTCTTCCTATAGCTGACCGAATGTTAGGAGGCCTCTCTTGTTTAGTGTGTCAAAGTCTTTTTTCATGAACCTGATTGAAGGCCTGGCTTACCTTTCATAGGTGTGATTGGTGATAGGAATGAGGTGAACTTATATTTCCTCACTCTTAAATTCCTGTTCTAGATAATGCAAAAGGCAAAGGTGCCATATCTACACTTTGTTTAGGAGCGGACCTATTGGTATCATGTTCTACAGCGCAGCCTACTTTGCTCATCCTTAAAGGCTCATTCAATGCAGCTAAAGTTAGGGCTGCCTGTATGTTCCTATCTGGCACTCAGTGCCCTTAGGGCCAGATGTACGACCGTTTCTAGCGGTCGCAAACAAGCCGATAGGTCTTCCCTATTTACAAAGCATATTTAACACGTCGGTAACCTATTACTGTGGAAGATTTCTCCCACGGTGTGGGGCATCATTAAATAGTTACCACTGCCCTAATCACCATGTTTTATCTGGCAGTGAGGGACATGAAAAACTGGACATTTGACCACCCCTTCTGAATCATGTGGACGGTCAAATGGCCAAGCCTTTGACATCCCTTAAGTATGTCAAGGCTGAGACAGAGTAGTCTCTGCCATTGACATAACAAAGTTCTGCCTGACTCTAAATGAGGGGAGCAGAACTTCAGTTTGGCGGAGAGGGTACTGCTTTTTCTAAATTCGGTTCATAGATGTGAAGGATCATACAAAGTCTTTATTTATTCTTATTTTATTATTCTTACTCCTCCCAAATGCTGCCATTTAGCATACATGCACAGAGGTCTAGTGTGTGTATGTGAACAAGGATAATGGCAGTCAGTGGCCAATGCCACGCCACCTTCAGCAGCCGCAGCGAACCAAAAGGTGGAGCACACCCAAACTAGCAAGACTGGTGAAATAACTCCAGGCCTTTTGGGGACTGAGAGGGGTAGGCATTTTTTTTTATATCTGTCGATGTAGGTTTTCTATTGGATATGTTTTATATAATAGTTTAGCGTTCAGGGTTTTAGCTGCTGTACCTAAATTTGCTGTTTGTTTCAGTCGGTTTTACAACCAAGACCAGCTTGTCAATGAGTATAAAACCCCATTTAGAACACACCCTTCACACGGCTGTGGAGAATGTTATTTGATATATGTCAAAGGTGAGTGAAGAATTTAGAAGAGATGGAGGAGGGAAGAATCTCCAGAAATAGATTAGGGAGATCAGAGTAGTAAAAATGAGTTTTGAGATGAGTCAAAGGAAGGATAGGTGATGGAAGAATTTAGAAGAGCTGTTTGTGAGATCATAGTATTAAAATGAGGTTTGGGATGATTCAAGATGGGATAGAGGAGGGAAGAGTCTAGAAAGGGTTCTATTGATGATCACAGTAGTAGAATGAGGTTTGGGATGAGTTAGATACAGGATACATTGAGACAGGTATAGGGTGAAATATAGAATAGTGCATTGGAGTTTTGGGTTCCGGTGTAGCGTGCTACTCGCCGAAAAGCGCTTTGACGCCTCGTTGGGGGTAGTAAGCACTATAGATATACAATTACAATACAATACAATCCTCAATATTTATAAAGTGCAGTATATACTCGAGGGCTTCTTGGTGCTATATATTATTTCTCTTTCCTCTCTACTAACATAGAGGGCGGCACCTATTTTCATTTGCTTACCAGACTGCGAATGCGACTATCCCAGTATTTTGTATCAAACTCATTTTGCTTCCCGTTGGATATTATAGAGAAGTGGTTAGAAAATGAAGACTGGATTATTCTCTCTTCTCGACTACAAGCGAAGCGAGCAAACTGGATTAGTGAGAAATTTAATTGCACATGGAATATTAACATTAGTGTAATTTATTATCACATGAAATAATAACAGTAGTTCCTAAATATCCGTGTCTCTGGTAGCTCATACAGAGCAGTGCTTTGTCTGCTTGGTCTTTTTTTTCCTTTTGAACTGAATGCACGACATGCTTTCAACTTGACCAGGAAGTGACTACAGTATAAATGGGGAAATTCCGTCTTGAAATTAATTATCTCCTGTTACAGGCCAACTACAACACTTTAGATTAATGCATGACTGAATAAATTCCCTCACAGTAATGAGTAGGGAAAACCCCAGGCTTTCTGACTTTGCACTTGCTGCTTATTGATGGATACTGAAACTGCACAGTGGGAGAATTGTCCTGCGTGCTGTCCAGAATCAATAGGCTACCAGAGGCCGCGTGCTTCATCCTGACTGTCTGAATATCCTTCAGTCTTGCAGACTCTTCATCAATCGAGCACCCTGGAAGAGCTTCATTTGCTCTGGGTACTGGTGAGTGTTCAGTCTGGGGAGGCAGTGCCCCTCAAAGCAAACCGTGCCCACATCTGGTCTTTTCAAAAACTCAGACCGCCATGTTTTCTTCCCAGTATGTTGTGGCTTTTATTTTTTACGGAGTTTTATATAGCGCGAACTTGACCCGAATCGGGTATACGAGTGCTTTACATAGCACCAGTTGAGTTACATGAGGACACATTCATTTTTTAGGCATTAGGAGATTAAGTGATTTGCCCAGAATCACAGGATGTTCAGCATCGTTGCCGTGACTCAAACCCAGTTCCCCAGATTCGAGGACGACCGCCCTAGCCGTTAGGCCAACTCCTCTCCCCTATTACATTCCACTACCTGCGCTTCCCAACTCTACATGCCAGTCTTGCAGGATTTTTTCATTGTTGCTTTTCCCCCTTTGTCATTGCCTTTCTCCTCCTTCTCACCCTTTTCTGCCTTTCTCTCTCTTGCTATGGATCAAAGTATGAAGATGAAAAATAAGCCCTGGTCCGCCAAAGTTTAGTGCAGCTGACACCACCGGCATAAATTAAGCACTGAGTGCAAACCCTGCTCTTATTTGCCAGTAATAGATTTTTAAAATTATTTTCCAATGGTTTCAGCCTCTAGCCCCTTTGCACCATCTCACGGTTGTCCCGGCCATGCAGTTGGCAGCAGTCAACACAACATTATATTTCACTTCAGAGAACATGAACCTGTTTTGCTTGATTTCTCTATAGATCACCAGATAAAATGGTCCGAAATCTCAAATCGGGAGTATTTTATTGCAGGGTTCCACATTGGCTCTCACTGTTAGAGCTCTTTTTCAGAATTTACCACCACCTGCTCACCCAGAGTCATACAAAGGCACTTGATCTGCCCCCACGAGTATTCAGACACATTCAATTACTTACAAAACAAGAGTGAAATGAGCTCACTCTACAATCATGGGAGTTCTGTCAGCTTAGGACATTGCCAGGCATGGATGAAAGGAAACAGCACATCACTTTACTGCTTGAAAATAGTTATCTGCCCTACTGACATACGGGGCAGTCCTTTCATCTAAGAGGATGCTCACCCATATCCTAATGCGTGTTTTAACCCCTTCGGGGCTATTGACGAGCTGGGCTCGTCATCGCGCTTACCTGTCCTGCGCGGATGACAAGGCCAGCTCGTCACGTAACGCGGTAATTTTGAAATTGCCGCGCACAGCGGGAAAAGCCGCCGCGGCGAAGCGGTTAAGTTCCAGAGTCAAACACCTCATCATTGTATCCATCTTTCTTTCTACTAGTGGAGCTATCAGGTACATGTTGTCGGAAATATATGATCAAAACAATGTTTCTACCATTTTAACAAAGCCAAAGACCTTCCCAGGGTCGTCGCCACATTGAGGCTCCACTAGCGATCCATGTGGTAGATCAATATCTCTAACAATGCATCTACAGAGACTTGAGGTCACAACTTTGCAAGTGAACTGACTGCGAGATCCTGTGCATGTGAGACACACCGAATTTTGGAAAATTCAAAGTTTTGAACAACAATAGTAATGTATGCAGCAAAAGGTGTGCAAGCAAAGGGTTTCGAGTTAGTGGCATTCATTACTTCACGTGACCTTCTGCTATACCTCAGAATGTCCCTATTGAGTTGCTAAATATGTTAGTTCTATTTTACTGCATAGCCGTGTTTATAATGAGTACAAGTAATACCCTGTGCAAGTGTAGAAATTACCATTTTTAGGCCTAAGCCACGCCTATCTGACATCTGTGGAAATATACCCCAAGGAATTTGACGTTGTAACTTACACCACCTACATCTCGCAAACCAGATTGTGTCCCTATCATGCATTAAGTGCCCTTTGCTAAATATACAGTGGGCAGTTTTTCATGCCAGTGTCATCTACGACTCTATTAGGAATCATGACCTGCATTGCATTTTCTAATAGAACCATGGCCTGCCCCAGGACAGATTCTTTTATACAAATATCGATTTCCCTTACTTTACTCTATCAATTCTTCCTAAGGATATGATAAACAAGCAATAGGTTTGGGCTTCTTTTTTGTTTTGTGGCACCATTTACAAATTGCCTTTATTAAAAAGCGGATGGTCTCTGCTAAAATGACTTCAAAAATACTTATGTTCTATGAGCACCTCCTCTCTAGTTCAACATTACCCGACAAAAGAATCTGATCTTAGCACAGAATTATCTTTGGTGGCTGCCTATTCCCTTGTACTCGGTTGACTCTCCGTTTTGACTGGTTAAATTCCACCCTGATTGTCAAAGTTTATTCCTTTGCTAATCTTCTCCACCATTGTTTAGCATTCTTCTATTACATTTGATCAGAATGTTAATTTAATGTTTGTAAACGCCTTTTTGTAGGACAAATTAACATCTTGTTTATAATGAGCGATGGATAAGCAGAAGGCGGTCCAGTGTCTAAAAATGGTTTTATTCTTGTAACCCATTGCACAAGTGTTCAGTCACTCACTCACTCAGGTTTATTCTGCAATACATGTCGATTATGTAAACCATCTTAAGGATTTTATTTAAGTGGGCGTGAGCACGCACTTTAGATGTTGCTAGTAGGCTTCTTTATTCTTTCTTTATATATCTATTACTAAACATGGACTGCTAGAGGGATAGAAGGGATAGAAGGCAGCCCATGGGTTCCTACGTACACAACATGCCCAAAGGTAAAGTGTGTAAGGTATCATATGCTTTGGAATACTACACCCCCCCCCCATTCCACCCTTCTAGAGGGAGAAGACATGTAGTTGTAGCTCTACCCGGTTAAAGTTAAACAGAGCCTCAGCATCACAAAATGCATGCTGCTGCCACAGACACTTGTCTGACCTCCTGCTGCTGGACAAAATTCCGGCAGGGGAGGCCTGGACAATAGGTTTCCTGCTAGCACCTCCCCAGACAGGCTATAGTGTATTGGGGCAGGGTGGGTTGAATGAAATGAGACACTGCCTGGGGCACACAGGGTGCTCCATGCATAGCCCGGTTCAAACCAGTTGCTGGGGCACTCCAGCCCCAGCTCTGGCACGAAACTGGACAAAGGGAAAGGGGTGTAACCACCCCCTTTCCAGGTTCTACTTATAGGAGGGACCTAGCAGGTAATCCAGCCCCTTAGATTGGTATAAAGCTAGAAGCTGTGTCTAGAGACATTAGATTACCCTGAACTGAAACGAAACTCTGGACCTTTGACATTCTACTGCAACTAGAAGACTGAAGCATCTCCCTTGTGGTCAAGGAGTGACCACCCTTGTCAAACAGGCACCATCAGTGACTTGCCGGTTTGCTTTGTCGATGCTCCCGCTGGAGCCTGAAGACTTAGCGACGCAGCCTCTGGACTTCCAGACTTCTCTGACCCCGACCCACATCCACAGCAAAGCTGAGACCCGTTGCGGACACGAGAGACGTGGGACCGGACTACCTGCAGTACCTGCTTTTTACTAACTGTGCAGCTTCTGAGGCGTCCTCGAAGTTGTGCATTGGGACTTGAGAAGCCCCAACCCCAAGCCGAAAGTGCACCGAAGCTCAGCCCTCCACGAGTGCCGTGTGGGGCCTGAGCCTGAATTTCTCCTCGCCGCGTCTTCGCGGTTGCTAGCCCATTGGCTAGTGGCCCTCCTGAAGACATCCTTTTGAAACCACAATGCTTGCCTGGTTGCTCTGGGCTTGCTCCTGCTTTCCTGTAAAGGGGAAGCTCCTCAGACCTTGCTGGTCTGAACAAGAAGCCGATCTTCCTTCCTGCGTGAATTGCCTTTGCCAAGACTTGTTGACTCCAATACGGAAGCCGACACCTCCAACAGCGAGATCCTTCGTGGGACAGTCCGTATCCAGCTCCTGGTCGCCGTCGACGCCTCCTGGTCCACGTGGCTGCAGAGACAAGCTGCACATCTTCACCTGATTGCAACGCGACATCGCCCGGTTCCTCCCTGGTTCCTTCCTGGTCACTGGCTAGTGACCCAGACTCTGTCCCCTCTGCTTTCAGGTTCTTCACTGCTCTGATCCACTCTTGGATCCATCCGGACATCTTCCTCCTGGTCGCCTGCAGCATCTTTTTGCAGCTCTCCATAGGATTCGACGACGAACCCCGACACGAAAGAACACCTATGCACCCGGTTTCCCTGGGTGAAGTAACTCGAGTACTCCGGTGCTCCCATGGGTAATAACTATCCAAGTGTCTTAGTTTAACTGGGTTTTCCCATAGTCCATCCGGAAGTGTCAGAAATCAACTACTTTGTAAACTTTACATTCCCATTGAAAGTCTATGAGAACTCGCGTGTGTGTTTAGACACTGCACACGCATCCTGTGGGACTCCTACTTTCTAACCTTTGGTTGTTTAGTGTAGCCCCAGGCGATTTCCTAGGCCCTAGGCCTACTCACCTTTCCTGAAGTGGTTCTTATACCACTTACTTAGTATATGGTTCGTGAGGCCCCTAGGGCAGAATTGTATTTGTGAAACTTATAGTATGCTTATTGAGAAACTTGTGCTGTATCTCGAACTCTGACCTCATAAAGAGTGCAGAGGGGTTGTGTTAGTAATAAATACATATATATTTGATATATACCTTGTGTGGTGTCCTTTCATTTGGTATTCAAGGGGTTATTATTGGTAAAACAATTGGCTTCACATGCTCTCTGAAGTATTAGCCTAAGACTGCTTTCTCCATGCTACCACTAGGATAGCTGGTCTATAAGGTTGACTTTACAACCATCACCATATGGCCGAGATACCCGCCACCCCCTCTCAACACAATCCCCAAGAATTGGGAAACCGGAAACAGTTCTTGAACTTTTGGAAGGCGGGAAGGGAGTCACCCTTCCCGGCCGTATTTATTAAAATATGAAACAAAAGAAAACATTAAAATAACAGTTTCATATAATGTACAATTTCATTTCCACATTACGATGTTTGGCTAACCTTAACAGATCTCTAATACAAAGGTTCTCCTAGCCGAACTAACATCCTACAAAACATTTGACTTGAAATTGTACATCCTAACGTTAAGGGCCAACGGCAAGGTCGTAACCGGTGTCAGATCCCTAAACCAGAAATACCCCCCTCACTTGTGAGAGGAGCGACCGCACAGAGGCGTACCTCAAGTGCATCTACCAATTTCCCTTTGTACTTGACGGGGGCCCCAATAAACTCGACGCCATTTAACGGTCGTTCGAGGACTCGTGTGAGGTGTCTAAAAAGGTAGCGTAAACCCCCTCCCGCACCCCACACAACTTACCCATCTGCCGTCGCAGATGTCCTGGCCCCGGGAAATTCCCCAGGAGGGGCCATAGCCCCTCCTATCCAGGAAGGGGCCTTGACCACCTTTCCTTTCCTTCCGGCGGCCTCTCCTTAGACAGGACCGCCTTCCCGTTGAGGGGCCAATTGGCCACCTCCCCCGCGCGCTCCCATCCGTAATGGGTGACGCCCCCTCATAGGGATCTTCGAATTACTGCTCACCGATCATGACCTTACCGCCCGACCAAAATAAATACGACAGTTCTACCTAAGTTACTCAGATTTACAAAGCAAAACAACATTTATTATCAAGCGTAAATACTGATCAATCCTTGTTCAAAATTACTTTATTTGCAAAACATACTGAAAATAACCAATCTTTATTGCATCTTTAAGAAATTTCACGACCATCATCACAACCTGTAAGAAAACAGAGAAAACAAAAGATACTATATCAACTGTATTCACAACGAATCGCTGTCCTCAGGGGCTGGTGGGTGGGTCAAAATTGCTCTTCGTTCCGTCTCGAGCTCACGTGCAGCGGGGAGGTGCAGCTTCAGAGCACAGGAACAAGAGGATGCTTTCTTGGCTTCCGCTCCTTTTATCCGTCTTCAGGGTGGGCGTGAACCCGCCCCCGCCTGCCTCCGAGGGCGTGGCCGGCCGCGTCGGTGTCTAGGCCAGCCCACTCTAGGGCGGGAAAAAGGCGCGCCCCGGCTACGCCGCTTCGGGCATACCAGCCGAGACTCGCCTCCCGCCCAAGATGGCTTCCCGGGGGGATCGTGGTACTCCACCATACGTTCGGGGGGACCGATTGGTCGCCCCTTTCCATATGGCCGAGATACCCGCCACCCCCTCTCAACACAATCCCCAAGAATTGGGAAACCGGAAACAGTTCTTGAACTTTTGGAAGGCGGGAAGGGAGTCACCCTTCCCGGCCGTATTTATTAAAATATGAAACAAAAGAAAACATTAAAATAACAGTTTCATATAATGTACAATTTCATTTCCACATTACGATGTTTGGCTAACCTTAACAGATCTCTAATACAAAGGTTCTCCTAGCCGAACTAACATCCTACAAAACATTTGACTTGAAATTGTACATCCTAACGTTAAGGGCCAACGGCAAGGTCGTAACCGGTGTCAGATCCCTAAACCAGAAATACCCCCCTCACTTGTGAGAGGAGCGACCGCACAGAGGCGTACCTCAAGTGCATCTACCAATTTCCCTTTGTACTTGACGGGGGCCCCAATAAACTCGACGCCATTTAACGGTCGTTCGAGGACTCGTGTGAGGTGTCTAAAAAGGTAGCGTAAACCCCCTCCCGCACCCCACACAACTTACCCATCTGCCGTCGCAGATGTCCTGGCCCCGGGAAATTCCCCAGGAGGGGCCGTAGCCCCTCCTATCCAGGAAGGGGCCTTGACCACCTTTCCTTTCCTTCCGGCGGCCTCTCCTTAGACAGGACCGCCTTCCCGTTGAGGGGCCAATTGGCCACCTCCCCCGCGCGCTCCCATCCGTAATGGGTGACGCCCCCTCATAGGGATCTTCGAATTACTGCTCACCGATCATGACCTTACCGCCACAGGCCGGATAGTTGACCGGCTATCCGGACCCCCCACAACACTCCTGCCTAAAGGTCATGTCATAAAGTCTTTAGCCAGGCTATCAGATCTCCTATGAGTAACTCGTTCCCCATCCGGGACAAATGAACACCATCCCCCGAATACATACTGTCCCCTTTAATACAACCATGCGAAGTAGAATGCAGTGTACTTGAACGGAACAGTCTACTCACTTTATTATTAATTTTCCTTACTGAATGATTCAGAGCAGAAACAGAAATAGCCCCCCGCCACACTTTCCGTGGGATCATATGGGACCATGCAATTGTGCACCCTGGAACTCTTCTCGCCAACCAACTTACCATGGAAAGCATCGCCTCAAGAAGAAGTCGTCTACCAGTGGTCACCAAATCATTGCCCCCAAGATGTACTATGACTACAGACGGCGGTGACCTCGTCCGCCCTAACAAACCTTCGAAAAATGATCGAAACTGGTCAATACAGAGCCCGCCCTTTCCGTAGAAGGACACACTGTACCCGTATTCCCCAGCCACGTGAATCATGTCACCTGCTTTGAATACGTCCGCGGCACGCCTCACGTATGAGTGGCCCACGACCCACACCTCCTTTTTCACAGCCGGTAATGTCTGACCGCTGGCCCCCCGGTGTCGGGTCGACTGGACAGTCCGCCCCGCCTCGTAGGCTTGCGCAACTGAAAACCAAACAAAAACAAGAAGCGTGAGTACATCATTACAGCTTCACAACATGTGCAACCGCACATACCTCTTATAACAGTTCGAGGACCAACGCCCCACACGTTTTACTTGTTCAACATTCAGACCCCTGGCTGTAGCTTCCGTAGCAGCCCCTATCCGAAAGGAATGGGTCCCAAAGTCGCCGGGGTTCAAGCCCGCGGCAGAAATCGACATCGCAAGCACCCGCTGAAACTGAAACCTCGTCAGTGGGGTGGCGTCAGCGTGTCTTAACAAGGTCCCCCCCCATGCTGCCACCCTCTGCGCTAAATATTCCTCTACGCACCCAACAGGGCACATGGCAGACCCGGGGATCCTCTGGATGATTACGCAGTCCCCGATTGCATCCTGATCGGATTTGGACCTGACAAACGAGACCGTCATTGTCTTCTCCCTGACCTGAATGTGTTCCCGGCACAGTCCCCCCATCGTATCCTGCTTGTTCTTTGCCACTAATTCGCTTACCCGCATAGCCCCATGGAATGCTAATGCAAATGCGGCTCGGAACAACACTGCTTCGTACTGGGATGAACATGTTACCGGTAGCACGGAAAATAACAGGGCCAACCTATCCAGACCTATCGGGTGCCTATCGTCTACTCTGCGACCCTCAAGGCGTTGCCACCCACGTAGCGCTTTCTGCACAACGAAAGACGCTGTCGGGTCCTGGATCCCATGAGCCCTTGCCATGAAGGAAATGGCGGCCCGATGCCTCTGGGCCGTAGCTACTGACTTGCCTGCGTGACGTAAAGAGAGCAGGAATCTCACTACCCACTCTTCCAGACCCCAAAGCTCCCTCCCGGCAGTACCCAAAAAGGCCCAATAGGAACGGAACGCCCCTTCATATGCCTTCCTCGTCCTGGGTGCTAAACTCTCTCCCACGAGGTCTTGTAGTTCGGGGCACCGAGAGACCAGAGAGCTTTGGGAAAGGGTGCCGCCACCGGGTCCGCTGTGGGCAGAAAACCCCAGAAGGCCTGCATACGGAAACGAGAAAGCGCATCAGCCGCTTGGTTCATCACCCCCGGCACGTGTCGCGCCCTAAACAGTACATTCAGTTGCATGCACAACAACACAATTTCCTTGAGCAGTCTCAGAATCAATTTGCAACGTGCTGCCTGACTATTGATACACTCAACCACGGTCATGTTATCAGACCAGAACACCACAGAGTGATCCCTAAACCCTTCTGGCCATGTTTTCAAAGCCACCAGAATAGGGAACAGTTCGAGAAAAGCAATGTTACTCGTCAACCCGCACTCATGCCACCATGACGGCCATTTTTGAGCCGACCATTGTGTACCCAATATGGCGCCAAAACCCATACTCCCCGCCGAGTCTGTCCATAGCCCCAACTCCTCGGAAGACACTGCTGGTTTATTCCAGACAATTCGACCATTGAAATCCGCCAGGAATGCAATCCAAATGCGCATGTCCTGGCGAACCTCTGCCGAGAGTCTCGTACGATGATGTCCTTCCTTCAAGCCGACCATGGACTGTGCAATCGAGCGGGAAAAGGGGCGCGCCATCGGCATTACTCTTAGGGCAAAATTCAACTGACCCACCACCTGTTGCAATTGATGCAGGTTCACTTTCGTTGCTCGAATACATGTCTCAAGGGATAACCTGAATTTTAACACTTTTTCCCTAGGTAATCGAAAACAACCTTCCACCGAGTCGAGCTCGATCCCCAGAAACTCGATCAAGGTCGAGGGACCCACCGTCTTACCTGGCGCCAATGGCACACCGAATTGATTCATTAGGACACAAAATTCATGTAAGGCCTGTCCACACTCAGAATCCCCGGCTGCCCCCAGAAACAGAAAGTCATCGAGATAGTGCATAACATGTTGAAAACCTGTCTTCCTCGTGAATACCCACTGCAGAAAACAACTGAATTTCTCGAAATAGGCACATGAAATCGAGCATCCCATTGGCATACATCTATCCATGTAATAGCGACCCTGAAACTGAAAACCAAGGAGACGCTGATCGTCTGGGTGTACCGGGAGCAACCGGAACGCTGACTCGATGTCCGATTTGGCCATCAGCATCCCGGGCCCCAGGCGATTCAACATGGCAACGGCCTCATCGAAAGATGCGTACCGCACCGAACATACTCCCGGGTCTATCGCGTCATTCACGGAAAGACCACGTGGGGCTGACAAATTATGTATCAGCCGAAACTCACCCGGGTCCTTCTTGGGGACCACCCCTAGAGGAGAACACACAAAATTAGCAACTGGTGGCAAATCGAATGGACCGGCGACACGACCTCGAGTCACCTCTTTCCCAATCTTTACCTGCACCACCGCCGTGTGCTGTAAGACCGACATTTGATTCTTACAGTCCGGTACCCCCTGAAAATCCCCCACTGGGATGCGAAACCATATGAAAACCCGTTCCGTAACACCCCAGCGGAAGCATGATCTGGGTATTCGCTGAGCCAAGGAATCATTGCCATGGTATCAATCGGGGTCGTTAAAGGCGCCCCTCGGACTATATTAGACCTGTTTGGCGCCTCCCTTACCACCGTTATCACCCGTTTTGGCTCTGCACATGGACTCAGGATGGGATGGCTGCCCGCACCCCCCACACTCATGTCTGAATTTGCATGACCCCTGGGGCCTGGTACATTTGCCCCTGTTAAAATTCCAACAGATCCCCCTTTTACCTGTGTTGCCACTCGGCTTCGTGTGGAACTCGTTACCTGCACCCGTCCGAAAGGGCGTCCCAGAGTTTTGGCGGGTGGGTTCCCCCCCGTTACTCCCTACTAATGGCACCTTCAACATCCCTGTACTCTCCATTTTTTGCCAAGACACAGAGTCGTAACAATCCCAAGACAACAACGGGTTGTGTTCTTTAGCTTTTCTAAACAGATTATCATAGCAGAACCACTGATTGCCCCCATATGCCACAGAATACTCCATAATACGTGACTGATAAATGGGTAACTCGGTCAACAACTCAGGCCTGCGCTCACCCATGATGGAAGTAAAAATTCCCCACGCTCTGCCCCAAGTACCAATGGTCTCGTCGACCTTAAAGGCGGCCATTTTTGCGCGCCAAACACTCGGATGCATGAGCTCCTTTTGACTCTTCACATGCTCGATCTCGTAATGATCGGTAAGCAATGAAAACATATTTACATATTTATCCGCCCAAATCAATTCCTTGATTTCTAGTGGGACGTGCTGGGCAATCTTCTCCTTTCGAGAAGGTGCAGACTCCCCCCCCGCAATCGGCAATGGCCGCTTACCTGAAGTAGACCCCACGCTTGTCGCCGAACTTGGGCCTGCTGTACTTCCAACCGCCGGGACCTGTGGGGGAACAGAAGATGGTGTCTTCGCAGCCTCCCTAGATTCCCGCCGTTGCCTCATCACTGCCCGGGCGTCGTCAGCCGTGGCGCCCTCGCTATCGTTTCCCAACCACGCTGCCAATTGTGCCGCTAACTCGGGGGGCATATCCTCCCTGTTCGCAGGGGTGACCACCACAGGGATTGGATTCCCCTCCTTCGGCGCCGGGGTTGGCTCCTCTCGTAGGGCTTCGGGAACCGGGGTCTCCCCCCCAAGTGCTCCCCTTCTGGGCCTCTTGCTTTTTCCACCGGGAATTGTTCCCTGTAAAGGCCGTTTCGGTCCTCCCTCCCCGTCCTTAGCCTCAACCTTTCTCTTCAGATCGGCTATCTCCTTCATGAGTATGCGGAGCATCTCCTCGGTACCGACCCGCTTTCCGACCTTCTTGGGCATTCTTAGACGGGATATCTGTAAGACAAAAAGAGAGATTACAACGCTCAAAATTGCTCTTCGTTCCGTCTCGAGCTCACGTGCAGCGGGGAGGTGCAGCTTCAGAGCACAGGAACAAGAGGATGCTTTCTTGGCTTCCGCTCCTTTTATCCGTCTTCAGGGTGGGCGTGAACCCGCCCCCGCCTGCCTCCGAGGGCGTGGCCGGCCGCGTCGGTGTCTAGGCCAGCCCACTCTAGGGCGGGAAAAAGGCGCGCCCCGGCTACGCCGCTTCGGGCATACCAGCCGAGACTCGCCTCCCGCCCAAGATGGCTTCCCGGGGGGATCGTGGTACTCCACCATACGTTCGGGGGGACCGATTGGTCGGCTCTTTCCATAAGGGTTGTTTGGACTGATGCAGTGTGCCCACTAGAATAGTGAACATCACATATCAGGCCAACTTCTCACAACCCATTTATACCATGATGTGAAGAGAATGAACGAGTTGCTTACTACCCACTGGAGTCCTGGCTCACTGTGGTGTAGGCAAGGCCGCAGCCTTCCTTGCTCGTCCTTTATCCGATTCCGTTGGACTTCATGCTGGCAATGTAGCGATATTTTATTTAAAATGAAGGTAATACAATGTTGGGAATGATGGCTAGGATGGGACTAAACATTCCATGTATGCTCATGTATGCTTACTCTCTGACTGTCATCAGTACTAGAAAGATGGACACTTGAATGGTTTTAGCACATTTACTAGTTTGATTCAGAGTGATCAGATATGAACACTCCAGGATTTGAAGCTCAATAGTTAAGTCGAGCACCTTGTTACGTTCAAGGGAAATCATTTTTTAGACTGTAAACAATTGCAAAAGCCTGTGTAAGACCATGTTATGTACCTGCATGTAGTTATTAGTGATCAGCTGATACAACAGCAAAAGCAAAGTATGGGTCTGCTGAATGGAATATACAATTACATACTGTAGACAGGACGATGAGGGTACAGGCAGTAGAGAGATGCTGGGACTGGGAACTAATGGGGACAAGCAGACACTGGATTACGTGGCAGCCAATACATGTTGGAAACATTGGAAACATGTTCGATATGTGGAGGTAAGAACAGCATACAGGGCCAACTGACTATTCTGCGTTGCTTGGAGTAGCAGGGAATGCTGGTACATTGTGAGGACAGTCCAACCTTATGTATGGAAAATCTATTGGCAAAGGATTCAGTCTGTGGTTAGGTAGGGAGAACTCGTTATTTCATGCTGAGCAAACAGTTTTTACCGCATCAGAGTTTCAGATAGTCCAGGGCAAGCAAGACTTTCGTAGGCTGTATTAGTGCTTGCTGCTAGATGGCTGGAGTCACTTGGCGGCAGGAGGAGGCAGTGAAGGACAGGATGCTCCTGGATGCTCTTGTGTCATGAATGTTTAATGAGCCATACTTCCAAACGTGTCCCTCCATGATCCCAGATCGTCCTGCACCAGTAAATTCAAGTTCATCCCTGCTATCCTAAGTGTGTTCAGGGTTACTGATTCCTGCTAGTAAGGCCATAAGACGCTCCATCACCTGGTACTTTCTCAGAAAGTATCAGTAATCTTTGTCCACCATCACCGCATCCTGGCCCTTGCTGCCTCCCATCTCTGGTGTAACATGTATCCAGCCTTTTTCTTTCCAGGGCATCTCAGCTTGCCTTTCTACAGTTATTGGTTTGCCCATCCCTTTGTGTAGTTCACTTCCTGATACACCCTTTTCTCTTTAGTTCTGATTGTACCAACAATGGTGTCTGTAAAAAGGGAATGTGTACATGCTCCTTATAGCACAGACTCAAGCGCCATGACCGCTCCAGCATGTAATCATGTGCACAAATCTCAGTTAAATGGGAAAGAGGCTCAAGAGTTACAACTACTTCTTTTGCGTCCACTCTTTAAATCTCACGGAGAGGTAAAGAGAGATTCTCACAAAAGGCCTGATGTACAGATGGTGACTTAACTCTTGTTGTTTGCCTGGCTTAGTGGGTTCTAGGAAAATCCGGGAGAACTTCTGGTTTACACCTTAAATTCAAGAGTACACCATGAGCACATTGCTGTAGAATATCTCTGAATCAGACCCAATGTTGTCATCAATGTGAATTATTCTCTTAGTCAGCCATGTTTGCCTCCTTTGCGGGAGGACCTTGTGATTAGTGATATATCTTTTCTTTTCAATGACTTAATTGTGTAGTGGAAGGATACGCTGTGTTGTCACATATATTCATTTTGTGTTTTAGTCTTTACCGGACAAAGATGGGAAAAAGTGTCTCTTCCTCATAAAATGCATAGATAAAAGCTATGAAATCAGTGCTTCTGACAAAAAGAAAAAGCAAGAGTGGATACAAGGTAAGCTACAAATGTCTACTTTTTGTGTAAATGTGTGCACATGCATGTGTGATCCTGAGCTTCCAAATAATGCAAACATATTACCAGGGAATTACTCCCTTTACTGTTCACTACCACCCTCATCAGAGGAGGCCTGCTCTTCTTCCAGTACTAATTCACCATGAATGCACTTTTCCTTGGTTTTGAGAATTGGACGTGTCCAAGATCATCTAGAGATGAAGCAATGAGAGCCATATCTGTAACACTAAATAATCTTTCAGGGAAAGTGTCAGGCCGGTGTGCTGCAGGATTCAGTCGCTGAAGTATATATGGTCCACCTCCTGATATCACCAAGTCCCTGATAATAAGTTATCAACAGGGCCTTCGAATTATCAAGCGGGGAATAGGAAAGGGAAGGGACTGTAGGGATATAGGTTCTGAAACAACAAAAGAGAAAGATAAACATCAAAAAACCATCTACTCTTGTGTAATTCTCACTAACAAACAGCATACAGACGCATACAAACAGCAGTAAGAAGATGTATGTGGAGGCCATAGCTAAATACCACAAAAATATAAAACTGGCTAGGAAAAATAGTCTTGCCTCACAACTTATAGACGCAGGAAACTCACCCAGAGAGCTTTACAAAATTCTCCAATCATTTGTAAAACCTGTGGCCTGCGAAAGCCCTGATGAGTTTACACAAACTTTATGTGATGATATCTCCGCATTCTTCGAAAATAAAATTGAATCTATATATCAGAAAATAATACAAACCTCAAATTGTACAAACGATGCTGACCTCCCCTCCCCCAGGAAACTAGAGCGTGAAAGCAGTGGATTTACAATCATTCCGGAAGTCAGCCTGCCTGAGATCACAGCTCTGTATAGTAATATTAAATCAGGATCTCCAGATGATCTCCTGACCGTGAAGATGATAGTTTCTTTAGGGAGCCTGCTTACGCAAAGCTTTTGTACACTAATCAATATCTCCCTCAAGGAAGGACAAGTGCCTAGTGTCTGGAAAAAGGCGATTGTGAACCCTATTTGTAAAAACGCTGCAATGCCATGGTCAGACCTGAAAAATCTTCGTCCGATTTCCCTCCTACCCCATCTGAGTAAGATGACTGAGAAACATGTCACCTATCTTAATACATCGAGGCAGCAGACGGTCTGGACCCTTCCCAATATGGGTTCAGACCTAACCACAGCACCGAATCAGCTCTCCTCTCCGTGACTGATACCGTCCGGATGTCACAGGATAGAGGAGGATCCATGATTCTGGTGCTGTTGGATTTGTCTGCTGTCTTCGACACGGTGTCTCATGATATCCTTATCAGTCGTCTGAAGAGGGTAGGGATAGGAGGAACTGCATTAGCTTGGCTAGAAAGTTTCATCACTGGCCGCTCACAAAGTGTTCGTTTGGGCTCCCATCTTTCCATCTCCAGGGAGCTCACCAAGGGGGTTCCACAGGGCTCATGCCTAAGCCATGTGTATGTGGCCCCTTTGGCTGAAATTGTGAGAGAATTTGGGTTCACACCAATATCATACGCAGATGACACTCAGCTGCTGTTTCCCTTTCAGACACTAACGCCAGCAGTTAAAAATACCTTTGCTGCTGGGATGAGAGCTATATCCCATTGGATGACCTCTAACTGCCTACAATGTAACGTAGGTAAGACAGAGGTCATGCTCTTCGGAGAGGCCCCGCTCCTATGGTCACCTGAGTGGTGGCCCCCCGAACTAGGCCCTGTCCCCATCCCCAAAGAGGTAGTAAAAAACCTGGGGGTCCGACTTGACCAGTCCCTGACACTTAAACACCAGGTTAATCAGGTGACTGGATCCTGCTTTAGGGTCATTGGACTTCTGAGAAGGGTTTTCCCCTATCCAGTGGACTGTCATAGGAAAACTTTAGTCCAGGCACTGGTAATCAGTAGACTGGACTACTGTAATGGGCTGCTCATCTCTACCAATGAAGAACAACTAAGCAGACTACAGGTAGCCCAAAACACAGCGGCCAGACTAATCTTGAGTGTTCCACCCAGAACCCCCTCACGCCCTTTATTGAACAAACTTCATTGGCTGCCTATCCGCCAGAGGGTGAAGTTCAAGATATGCTGTATAATCCATAAATGCCTGTCGGGCACTGGCCCCAAGTATTTATCTGAAATTTTCAGACCCTATGAGCCTGGTCGCTCTTTGCGTTCTCAGACCCAATCCTTGCTTCAAGTACCACGGATCAAGAAGTAAAGACCGGGAGGCCGAGCCCTCTCGTACCGAGGCCCCACTCTCTGGAACTCCCTGCCCCTTACCCTTAGGCAAAATCCTAATTTAGCTGCCTTTAGGAAATATTTAAAGACACACCTGTTCTTGACCATGTAGACATCCTTCTCTGCCTGATGATCTTTTCTCTGGATATAGCTTTGGTAAGAACAAAAGCGCAGAGATACCCCTTCGGAGGTCGAATTCCTGCGCTATACAAGCATGTAAATAAAAGAAATAAAGGATAATAGTTAAATGTATTACAGCTGAAGAGAAAGAATATGGATCCCAGTATCTCTAACAATTCACAACCTGTAATGAAAGCATTCAAATCATTACTCTTAGGGCACTCATTCCACTCCTTCACTGTAATACTTTTCCATTCTTCTAAACACATACCCATTGTAATTCTGTAACAGGCCCATAAGGAAAAACATAAGTCAAAAATGAAGTTTCTAGCCCCCCCCTCACCCCCCCCCCCCCCCCCCCCCACAATCCTGGCTTCAATGTATTGGGTTTACTTCACCTCCATACAAGGAGTGAAACAGTTTCTCAAATAGGCAGCAATCCTTATTTAGAGTTGCAAAGTTAATAGTCGTACCCTATTGTCAACATAGGATATGAATTCACCATGAACATAAGAATAAGGGGTTGCAACCACCACCTTAGTCACTTCTAATAATATATCCCAATATCCAGTTAGTACCAATCCGAGCTTAGCCGGTACTACGCAGTTGCGGCCACCGCAGTACTCCAAGGTAATTGATATATGATACTAGGCAGGAGAACAAAATATGCTACACCCTGTATTACGCAGTAAGCCAACCCCTGTAATCAGTTTGCAGAGAGGAACAAATCCAAGTTAAGGCAAAATACGACACGCGGAAGTATGCAGTGAACACACCGCTATACTCCGTTGCCGCTAAATAATTTCTTCAACCAATTGCTGGCTTAACGGCAACACGCGGACCGAACCCGCCGCTGTGGTCCGCAAGCCTGATTCCAATAAAGGGAAGCGAGGCGGACACGGTAATACGCGGCGAAAAGCAACCGCCGTATCCTGCTCCGAAGTAACCCCCTCACAAGGTACTCACGGATACTACGGGAATCCAGAACCTCAATGGAAACCTCTAGCTCCAAGAATATCTTCGGACGGCGTCCTCCTCCCAGCCGAGAGGAGCATAACAACGAAATCAGTATTACACGCAACTTGCTGTGCGCGCTAGCTTGCTAAATCCTCATGCGCCACCAGGCATCCTGGGAATTGTAGTTTACTGAGATGGGTAGGTGCAAAGGGGAACAAATCCTGACAGAAAGCGCTTGGGCTGGGGTTTGTGGCATATGTGGTTTTAGTACAAAGGAGTGTGCTGGAAAATGGAGTGCACAAGCAGTGACTGGGCAGTAGGGATGACCTTAGTCTAGTGAGTAACAGCACCACCTTTGCCACCTTGGCTTCCAGACCTACCTTGCTTGGTTAGCAAATCACTCACCAGATCTGAAGTTGCCCCACACGAATGAACTTATCCTATTGACAGCAGCATCACACTTTGGGAGTTCAAGAATTGCATCTTGTAGGAGGTTCACCATCTGCTACCCCTCCATCCGGGTCGTAGCCCACTGATGCCTACTTAGACTGTGGTGGTTTGCTAGATAATACCTGAGATTAATCCAGGAGACTTGGGCCCTAAACCAGGTAGAAGAAAATACTGATGTCAGGGCCGCCCACACCGTGTGTTCCCACAAACAACCAGTGAGAAACTCTTACAATCTTTAATCATCCTGTGCATCAATCCCTAGTGTTCACCCTATGAACCCCAGCATCAAAGAGTGCCATAGAGTACATGTTCTCACAGCCAGCAGCAGAAAAGCAGGCTGGCAAAAGTCCTATTGTTGTCCATTAACACATTACACAGTGATCTCGTACAATAGACCGGCCTCATCAAATCAGAGCAGAGAGATATGGAGACAATCAGCGGGTTATCCAGTTACACTGAAGGTTGAATATCAAATAAAGAGGTTTTTGTTCGATCAGGTGGATGTTTGAAGAACTTCCTGGGGCCAGGTTCTGGATGATAGTCCACTGAGATGTGAAGTCATATAATTGCTTTGGAGTGCGTCCTCCGAAGGCGATGATTATTTCTTTGTTTTTACTTAATGCATATATATATATATATATATATATATATATATATATATATATATTTACTTAATGCATATATATATATATCACGTGATCAAGGCTTTGTGGAAGCCGAAACATGTAGTAGGTGTTAATAAACACCCTTGGACTCTGCTGACTCGCTTGGTGTTATTGGGAATCTGAGAGCGTGATATAGAACTTTGAAAAGAGTTGGATTATATATATATATATATATATATATATATATATATATATATATATATATATATATATATATATATATATATATATATATATATATATATATATATATATATATATATATATAATAATGTTGGTATGTTGATTTGTGGTGTAGTGACTCTTCTGAATGCCCTTGATGTAGTTGAGGTGCATTTGGCTGACCTGTCCATTCTAACTGATTTGCCAATTGAAATCAGACCTAGAATACTTGAGTATCTACATTCCAACTGCACATATACAGTTTGCAGAAAAAATATGATGACACTTATTAAGGCCTTGGAAGATCTGTTCACGATTGTCATAACTTTCCTGTGTTTACAATGTGTCATTAAAGATAATAATGATTCACAGGATCATATATGTCTTACAAGATCTACACCCTCGATGAAGCAGACACATTTGTCAAACAAGTAGACTGCATTTTAATGAAGGTTTTAGAGTGGGTTTTAAAATGGAACGCCTGACTCGGACTATACTGAGATTGCTTTTGGAACAAGGCAATATATAGGTAATAGAGTTTAGGAATTACTGTGCAATTCATCTACAGCACATGTTGCCCTGGGTGGTGCATAATGATCCAGATCAGGTTAACGTAAACCTATTTAATGTAAATGCAGTTAAGCAGACTATACCCGAGACAAATACACATGCATATCTGAGATGTGATAATGGGACACTGCAGAACACCTAAATCCAGGAGCACCTCAGCTCATTTTCATAATGTACAGATAGGGAAGGGTTGCCACGTTTTAATGATTTCTGCAACATATGAAGTCTCTGAGATGCACATTGCTACTAAAATCACAGCTGGTATCCAAAATACGTGCCCTAACTTTCCTAAAAACTAGAAGTGTACACGGGAAATCAGACGGTTTTGAGCCTAGGAACAGGTGGCAGATTAATATCAGAATTATATCACACTTTTATATCAATTGAGTCTAAAGTCCTGCAAAGCTTAGTCGAAAAGTGGGAGAAAGATTTGGGGATCCCAGTAGATGGCAAAGAATATGTATTTCCTGCAGAATACTATCTAGAAATATCACGTTTGAATGCATTCTTTACATGAACTATGTATAACTCCACAAATGATGCATACAATACTCTGCAGATTGTGCTGTACAACCTCAATACCGTCCCGTGGGCAGAAACCTTCTTGGAAATGATCTAACACAGTGTGATTTTGCTCTAAAATATGTATTCAAGAGGTCGGTGCCCCCTGCATTAGTTCTTTTATGCAGGATATATTTTATACGGCATACAGCTGCCTAAAGAACACTCCTTTTGTGGTTATAATCGCCCGTCTTCGTTATCAGTTAATTCATCTTGAACGTACTTTGAGCAGTGCATAGCTTTGGGACGCACTCCACAAACTATGCCTCATTTCGAGTCAGCAGGTTTCACAGAACTAAATTCCTTTTAATTTTGAATATTAGACACTTCCTTGACTTGGTAATTGCCAGATATAGCTTAGGCTTTTGGAAACCTGTGTCACCTCACTTATATTTGTAACTGGCTCTAAGGTGATCATTGGAGTTAATCAGCTACTCCTATTGTTTTTGTGTGGACCTACTTGAACCGCAGTCCTCAGAATGGACACACCTAGTATGCAGAGAAATTGTATTTCGCGAGGACGCCTCCATTTATGATTAAGTTGCACTTTCCATAGGAAAGGACTTTGTTTTAATTTGATAAAAATTGGCAATCGTGTTGCACATCCAGCTTAGTTCTTTATTAATTTCAGCACAGGTGGATCAAGATTGGTTACTTTGATTTTGGCGTGTTGTAAAAGTAGGATTTTCCATTTTAAATTCCACTGGCATTTTTTAGGTTCCCTACAACAAAACTACTCCACAGAATAACACCAACAGTATAACGACTTTACATTGATTAGACTCTTCTTGTGGCTGTCCAATCTTTTTTTTAACTTGCTTACTGATCTCGAGCCTCAAGTGGCCTTCATTTGTTTTATATGCAGTGTTTCTAGTAGGTGTTTGATTTTGTCCTGTGGACCATTTTGTTACTGTTTAATAGCTTTTGCATAGTGCACAATCTTCTATTGGTTCGTCACCACAGCACCCGCTGGAGGTTGATAGTGATAGCTTTTAACTGTTTGTCTCCTTATTACATAGTCTAAGTTGAGGAAGCGTGTCATTCAGGTACTTCTCCAGTTACTTTCCTGTAATCTTCATTACTTATATGCCTAATCTGCGTTGTCCCAGTCCTTCCATATCCCCTCCCTTCACTGTTTAGCTTAACATTGCCCTTGCCCTGGTGTGGATTTATATCTGTTAGCCAGGCGAAACATGCTTTGCTAAGAGGAGCAGTGTGGTTAAAGGCTTCCATTCTGGGAAGACCCCAAAAAACCCTTCTTGTTGCTTTCACACACATAAAGGTGTATAAGAAGAAACAAAGGATTTGACAGTCTCCTTGCACCCCATTACATAAAGACGAGCATAAGGATGAGAAAGGGTGACAAGTGACAACAAGCATTTGCAATGCAATAGGGCTCGCATTAGTAAAGTTAGAGTATTAGTATTGTAAATGACACATGTTTTTTTTATGTTTTTGTTTTGAAAATAGCGAAATTAATAACTTTGTCATTTACAATGCCAATAGTGTTAACTTTTGCAAATGTGGCACCTATAGCATTTGTAATGCAATATGTGTTGTATGTACATGACTTAGATGTATTAATATTAAAAATAACAATGGGTTGTATTTTTTTCAATATTTAATACTTAAATAAAAGTTATTGTAATTTATAATGGCAATAGCTTGAACTTTTGCAAATAACTTTTTGGAAGATTATGTTTAGTGTATTTTATTGTGATGAAAATACAAGAACAGAAGTGAAATATTAAAATTTTTTTGTGACATTTGTAATAAAGTTTGAAACATTGAGAGAGCATATTTGAATCAGTTGTTGTTGAATGGTTGCACAGATTGATGCTGTGGTGGCTCTGAATGATGTTGTGGTGGCGCAGAGTGATGCAGTGGTGTTCAGTGATGCTGTGGTAGCGCATAGTGATGTTGTGGTGCCCCTGAGTGATGCTGTGGTGATGCAATGGATAGTGAGATCGATAGATAGATAGAGGGAGGCCGAAAGATAGAGGGAGGCCGAAAGATAGAGGGAGGGCGAAAGATAGAGGCAGGGCAAGAGGGCGACGGATGGAGTGTGGGCGAGGGATGGAGTGTGGGCGAGGGATGGAGTGTGGGCGAGGGATGGAGTGTGGGCGAGGGATGGAGTGTGGGCGAGGGATGGAGTGTGGGCGGGTTGAGGGCTGGAGTGTGGGCGGGGCGAGGGCTGGAGTGTGGGCGGGGGGAGGGCTGGAGTGTGGGCGGGGGAGGGCTGGAGTGTGGGGCGGGGGAGGGATGGAGTGTGGGGAGGGATGGAGTGTGGGGCGGGGGAGGGATGGAGTGTGGGGCGGGGAGGGATGGAGAGTGGGGCGGGGAGGGATGGAGAGTGGGGCGGGGAGGGATGGATGGAGTCGGGGGAATGGATGGATAGATGGAGTGGGGGGATGGATGGATGGATGGAGTGGGGGGATGGATGGATGGATGGATGGATGGAGTGGGGGGATGGATGGATGGAGTGGGGGGATGGATGGATGGATGGAGTGGGGGGATGGATGGATGGATGGATGGATGGAGTGGGGGGATGGATGGATGGATGGAGTGGGGGGATGGATGGATGGATGGAGGGGATGGATGGATGGGATGGATGGATGGAGTGGGATGGATGGATGGGATGGATGGATGGAGTGGGATGGATGGATGGATGGATGGAGTGGGATGGATGGATGGAGTGGGGGGATGGATGGAATGGGATGGATGGAGCGGGGGGATGGATGGATGGATGGATGGAGTGGGATGGATGGATGGAGTGGGGGAATGGATGGAATGAATGGGATGGATGGATAGAGTGGGGGATGAATTTATGTAGTGGGATGGATGAATGGATGGAGTGTGGGGGATGGATGAAGTGGGGGGATGGATGAAGTGGGGGGATGGATGAAGTGGGGGGATGGATGGAGTGGGGGGATGGATGGATGGATAAAGTGGGGGGGTGGATGGATGGAGTGGGGGGATGGATGGAGTGGGGGGATGGATGGATGGAGTGGGGGAATGGATGGATGGATGGATGGATGGATGGATGGAGTGGGGGGATGGATGGATGGATGTATGGATGGATGATGGAATGGGATGGGTGGATGGATGGAGTGGGGGGATGGATGGATGGAGTGGGGGGATGGATGGATGGATGGCTAGAGTGGGGGATGGATGGATGTAGTGGGATCGATGGATGGATGGAGTGGGGGGATGGATGGATGGAGTGGCGGATGGATGGATGGAGTGGGTGGATGGATGGATGGAGTGGGCGGATGGAGTGGGGGGATGGATGGATGGAGTGGCGGGATTGATTGATGGATGGATGGAGTGGGGGGATGGATGGAGTGGGGGATGGGGGATGGATGGATGGATGGAGTGGGGGGTGGATGGATGGATGGAGTGGGGGGTGGATGGATGGATGGAGCGGGGGGTGGATGGATGGAAGGAGTGGGGGGATGGATGGATGGATAAAGTGGGGGGGATGGATGGAGTGGGGGGATGGATGGTTGGAGTGGGGGGATGGATGGTTGGAGTGGGGGGATGGATGGATGGATGGATGAATGGAGTGGGGGGTGGATGGATGGATGGATGGATGGAGTGGGGGGTGGATGTATAGATGGAGTGGGGGATGTAGTGCCCTAAAACGGCCCTTCATTTGTGATGCGTGATGTGAGCATAAGACAAGCAAACATTATACGCAAAAGTAGTCTGGCATGAGAAACACGTTTTAGCTTCAGAGCGCGGTAGGTGATGTAAGAGGGGCCACAAAGAAAGCTGTCTGTGCTGCAGAGGAAGATGTAGCGCGCATTTTTTTTTTTTAAACCTTTATTATGAAGAAAAAGGATACAGTTACAGACCTACAACCACAGAGGCTGGTCAGTAGCAATAAATATCAAAAGCACTACAATACACAGCTCATCAGCCGACAACCCGAGGGCCCGGCAGCGATAATGCACGTCATTGTAGAGAACCTGTGGCGATGGGAGGATAAATAAAAGGTATCACATTTTATATTTTATAAACTAACAAAAAGAAAACACAAAAAAGTTTGAGGCGGGAACTATACAGTGTATTGGCTGTCTCATGCGGTAGGGGGGAGCTAAGTGATCTGGGAGCAACTTTATGAAGGATGAAGATCTGAAGGAGGGAGGTGGGGGGCTGAAAGCAAACCAATAAATCATAGACAACAGGAAGCAAATAACCTGAAACGCTCAGTCAAGGGGACAGGGGAATGCCAGAGGCTTCTACAAAAGGGGGAGTGCAGATCTCTCCTCGGTATGAATTCCATTGACCCCATATCCTTCCCCACTTCTTGGGCCTACCATGGGAGACATATACAATTTTTTCTCTAAACATGCACCAGTCCATGTTTTCTTTCCAAGTTGAGACTGAAGGTGCCCTTTGAGACCCCCGACAATTGGGCAATGTCCCTTTTTGCGATCATGTTGCCGAGGGTGGCCCACTGGGTCTGAGCAATACTGCAATCATTCGGCTCCCAGATGTTCAACAAACAGCGTCTGGCCTCAGGCAATAACTCCACACCGTCACCTCTCCCATCGCAGCATGCACTCGGATCCAGAAAACCACAACCTCCGGACATTCCCATATAATATGAAGGAAGGTAGCAAGCATACCACAACCACGCCTACACAGCCCATCCGCAGAATAACCCATACGCATCAGTCGTGGACCCGTGACATAGACACGGTGCAAAATCTTTAATTGCACCAGCCGGAGACGCGCCGGAATCGCGACCTCTTTGGGGGAGGATATCGCAGCCTGCCAGTCTTCATCGTCCAACTCCAGTCCATCGCCGGTCCAAGCCTCACGAAGCTTCACAAGGAGGTCCGAGCGGTCGTTAATTAGTTTTTTTGTTGATGAGAGATATAGTGCTATCGGGGACGTACCCGTCGAGCACCCTATCTTTCAAGGGAGAGGACTCCGGAATAGCAGACCCGGCCGGGAAGACAGATTCAAGCATGTGGCGGACCTGGATATATCGGAAGTATTCCCTATCACTCAATTTGTATTCATGTTTTAATTCGTCGAAAGTCTTGACTCTGTCCTTGACCCAGAGGTCACCAATCTTACTGATACCAATAAGGTCCCATCTATCGAACCCCTTCGTCGTCCATAGACTGCCCAGTCTCTCCGCAGCATACAAGGGGGTTGCTCTAGTGAGCTTGTCCGTCCACCCCGTGGACGTAGTCGCACTACCCCATACTCGTACTGCCACCCTGGTGGGGCCCGTCAGATTCTTCCTGGCAGCTCTGGAGTAGAGCGCCCTATTATAGTCGCCCCGGGTAGCTGCCACCTATCCATCTCGAAAGCGGAGTTCGGAACAGGACCGTACATAGCATGATTGACCCCACTCAGTTGGGATGCCCAGTTGTAGCGTTTGATATCAGGCAGCGCTATACCACCATCATACCAGGGCAGAGTCAATTTTGCCAATGCTATGCGGGGTCGCCCGCCCCACACCAGCTTCCTCTGGAGGCTTTCAATTTCGCGGAAATAACTGCCAGGCACCAGGTCAAGTGTATTTTGGATGGCATACAGGAATCGGTGGAGAGACATCATCTTAAAGAGGGCCGCTCTACCCAAGGGGGACAACGGCAAGCCACACCACGCCGCAACATCCGATCTAAGCAGGGCAAGCGGAGGCAACAGATTCCGCTCATAGCGTACTGTGGGGTCCAACGATATGTAAATCCCCAAGTACTTAAAGCCGACACACGAGACCGGTATCGGGCAGATGCAGGGCAGAGCGGGCAACTCTCCTGTAAGAGTGTAGATACAGGACTTGGCCCAATTGATGACCAAGCCAGAATTTTCCCCAAAGGAACTCAAAACGTCGAACAAGACTCCCAATGACTTACGAGGAGAGGTAAGGTACAGTAAAATATCGTCCGCATACAACGATATACGATCTTCGAAGTCAGGGGACCATCGAATGCCCTTGAGCGAGGGTTCCCATCGGACCCACAAGGCAAGGGGTTCAAGGGCAAGCTCAAAGAGCAGTGGCGACAAAGGACATCCCTGACGCGTGCCGCGTCCGAGAACAAAGGGTTCTGAGGCCCTGCCGTTGACCACCACCTGGGCCAGCGGTTGCTCATATAGAAGCCTGACCCACACGATGAAGTTAGGGCCAAAGCCAAATTTGGCAAGGGCCGCCCACAAATATGGCCATTCCACCGTGTCGAAGGCCATCGAGGCGTCAAGTGAAACCAAGATGGCCGGCTCACTAAGAGACCCCGCCCTTACTAAGACACTGTGAAGACGACGAAGATTAAGCGCAGTGTTCCGATGGGGGATGAATCCAGATTGGTCAAATAGCTAACCACCGTTATCAGCCGATTCGCCAAAAGCTTCGCCAGGATCTTGGGCTCCACATTCAAAAGCGAAATCGGCCGGTACGATGAACATTGTTCGTGGGGCTTTCCATCTTTATGGATGACCACAATGGACGCCAGTCTCTGATCCCGGGGAAGGGATCCGAGATCTCGCGATGCCAAAAACATCCGATGAAGATGCGGCGCCATTTTGTCAGGGCACAGCTTGTACAGCTCAACCGGGATGCCATTCGGGCCTGAAGCCTTCCCCGAACGAAGGGAGCGGATAGCGAGCGCTATTTCATCGGCTGAAAATTCCGCCTCGATAAGCTCCTTGTCCAATTCCGACAGGCTAGTCAACGCAATATCCCGAAGCAGCAAGTGCGAGTCATCCTCTGGCCTATCGGAGACCGGCGCGTAAACCTTCTGAAAGTGCTGGGCAAAGACCTCAACTATATCAACCGGGTCCACCACTCGCGTTCCATCCACCTTTTCAACAACAGGCATCACACGATTCAATCTATCCCTTTTGTCCAACCAAGCAATCAACTTTCCCGCTTTATCACCAACATCATACAAACGCCCCTGTTGCTCACGATTCATTGCCTTGGCCGCGTCAGTCACCAGAGCTCTGTAGTCAGACTGTTTAAGGGCCAAAGAATGTATAACCTCGGGTGTAGCCCCAGACTCCATCCTCTCCTCCAATGTAGTAATGTCATTTTCCAGACCAACCACTTTCGCGTCCTTACGCTTCCTCTCGCTAGCAATCAAGGACAGAGTTTGACCACGAATCACAGTCTTATAGGCCTCCCACAAGGATATGGGGGAGGACACCGATCCCTCATTCTAGGCAAAGTAATAATCCATGCACTTAACAATTTCAGCACTTATTTTAGGGTTACGAAGGTGCCAGGGATTAAGCGGAGCAACCCGAACCCCGGTCTCCAACTGTACGTCAATAGTGAGCCAGAGTGGGGAGTGTTTCCGAGATCCCCCTAGCTAAATGCCTAATTTCCCTTACAGAGACCATCTGCACCGCCGGTATAAGGATATCATCTAGCCTCGAGAGACTCCCATGAGCTCCCGAGTAAAAGGTACACTGTAGCTGTCCGGGGTGCAGTTGCCTCCAACAATCCGCTAGACCCAACGTTTCCAAAAAGTTGCCCAGCCATAGTTGCGATGTCGGGAGAAGTCTGGGGGGGCTACGATCTTCATCACCCCGCTGACAACCGAATTAAAGTCACCACCCACAACCAACATGCCCTCAGGGAACCCTAGAACCACCCTACCCAAATCAGAAAATGTAGTGGACTGTAGGCCGGGTGGGACATACACAGATAAAATGGAGATCGTCTTCCCCTCCCAGCGGCCCGTAATGGCCGCATATCGGCCTCCATCATCCAGCACAGTGTCATCTATCTCCAGGGGGAGGGAGTTCCGAACCAGGACGCCCGCCCCCCTCGACCCCGTGGTGAATCCAGAGTGAGCCGCCAGGCGGTAGCCCCGTCTATTCAGTGCATGGCACGTGTTTCCTATTAGATGCGTCTCCTGGAGTAAAACAATATCTGGGGAGCAGCGCTTCAAGTATTGCAATACTATCCCCCGTTTTATCCAATTGCCCAGACCATTGAAGTTCCAGCTCAGCACCCTCAGCCCCCTACCCCCCATCCCAGAAATAAGAACAATGCCCTCCTCGCCAAGAAACACGCAAAGAAATAAGATATGCAACAAAGTGCAGCCTCGATACAAACAAAAAAGTAAAGACCCCCCACCACCCCCAAGAAAATCCCCAAAACACACCCCCCCACCCTGCACCCCTGCGGTAGACCAAAAAGCCACCTCAACTTGCAGTGTGCCTGTCGCCCCATTGAACTAACCTACAAGAAGAGAGAAACCCCCCCCCCCCCGAGAGGAGGAAGAGTCCCGATTCCCCCCACCCCCGGGTATTCACATTATATATACATAACAGTCATTGAGCCACTGCCATAAGTCCATTGAGTTGGCTCGCCGGCGCAGACTCACTGCTCCTGTTCTTCCAGGCCGCCTTCAGCGCCCCTCGATCTTTCGGGGCTGGTACGATGTGTCGGCAGAGTATCAAGCCAGTCACTGACTACCTCGGGCGGTCAAAGAAGATCGCACGTTCCTCATATTCAATCCTCAGGCGGGCCGGGAAAAGCATGGCATACTTCAGTCCCATGTCCCTGAGGCGCTGCTTCACCCCCGTGAAGCCCATGCGTTGTTTCTGCACCGCCTGTGTAAAGTCAGGATAAAAACTGATCGACGCGTTTTCAAATTTAATCGGACCATTGATGCGTGATGCCTGAAGAATGGCGTCTCTGTCCCGAAAATTAAAAATCCTGGCTATGATAGGCCTCAGAGCGGCCCCCAGTTTGGGCTTCCCGCCGGGGACTCTGTGAGCGCGCTCCACCATGAAAAAGTTACTGAGGCCCTTTGGTGCCAAGTGCATTAGAACAAGGTCCTCCACCAGAAGGTCTGTGGATAAGTCTACTGAATTCTCTGGAACACCAACAATGGGAACGTTGTTGCGCCTGGCCCGGCTCTCGAAATCATCCAGCCGACGGGCAAACAAGTCATTAGACGTTCAGAGATTGCGGACTTCGGTTTGAAGATCCGAGACATCCGTAGTAAGGCTTGCGGTCTTGATGTCCAGGGACTTGACCCGCTCATTGGTTTTCCCCAAGTCCGTCCTGATAAGATTGACTTCGATCGCCACCGTGTCTATTTTAGCAGCCAGCGTTTCGTACTGCTGGCCCATAGATGTCTGGACACTTGCGATGGCGCCCATAACGTCCTTCAGTGTCAGCTCCTCAGTTGCAGGAGAGCCATCACCAGTCTCATCAAAGACTTTACTCACACCGTCAGGGAATACTTTCGGGCCGGGAGCTCTGACGGTACCTTTGGGATCTGGTCAGAATGGTTCCCTCCGCAGCAAACTTGTAGAGGCGAGGGGACGAGGGCAAAAAACAAGCGTAGAGCTGGCAGCAAGAATCAGGTCAGGCGTGTCGACCGGCAGCAAGTCGCCGTCAACAATGACCAAAAGCGAAACCGAAAGTACCACAGGGGCAGTGGACGTGTCGCCCAGGCCGTTGTTGTTCAATTGCCACCTGGGTACCTCGGGGACTGAAGTCCGTGGATGGTCTTCTGTGTAGGCCGCAAGTTTTAAAGTTCTGTAAGTCCGATTCCCGGCAGCCAAATCGAATTTTGAGAAAGGATGTCGTATCAGCAGGGCATCTGCTAAAAGTACCCGTCGTCCAAATCAGGATACGTTGCAGGATAGATGCGGGAGGCGGAAAGGGTCTCGGGAGCCCTGTGCTCACGTGTCCATCTTGGATGCGCGCGAAGCTCCTCCAAGTTTGGCTCGCATTTTAACTCCCATTTTAAAATTATTTCCAACCTTATGACCTCCAACTGGAAACTTGAGTGGACCAGATGCATTTTTATTTGGGACGCTTAAAAGACAAGCAAACCTTTTAAATCTAGATGCAGCGGTGAAGTAATGCACGGGACTGGAAAGTACAATTTAGTGAACGCTCTTTGCATAACGGCAGGACAGTGGGGGATGTAGTGTCTCTCCTCTCCTCATCATTCAACTCACTCTGGGGTCAAAGGTCCAGAGCCAGCTGTCAACAAGGAATGTAACAAGCTCTTGGCATTGCTGTGGGGAGGGGGGGAGGAGAAATGCGAGACATGGCCTGGCGGCTGTGAAAGTGTGAAGCAGGGGAGCGGGGGAGCCCTTTGAAGTGTAGCAAGTGCTTAGAGGCAGCCTTGGATGGAATATGGCGCACGCTGAAGCAAAGGGCATAAGAAACTGCCCATTTCCGAGATGTCCCCTTTCATCTCTCTTCGCTGCAGAAACCAAACAAGTATTTGCTTGCATGAAAAAAAAGTGATTACCGCCTTCTGCTCGTCTCCTTACTCGCCTCTCGTTAAACCCCCCCTCTCAAACATCCTTCTACTCAATCAATAAAACTGGAACAATTAGTTCATCTGGCTTTGTGGGTGGGGGCTGAAATCATGCAGCTTGCCTGATTCAAAGAGTGAGGGACAGAGGGAAGGACAGGTACGTAAAAACAAAAGGGAAGTGAGAGTGAAGAGTAAGTCCCCGACAGGAGTCCGACCTCAGAGGGGAGGGGCAAGGAGTTGGGGCCTGTAAGAGGTTGCGGCGGGCTGGGAAGCAGTCTTTGTCACCGCAATTGATTTCAAGCAAAAGACTTTCTACCCCCTCCAACCGAGTCAAGATTAACAACCTTGTTTAGGGGGGGTGGGGAGGGGAGGAGGGACAAATGCTTCGGAAACGGCAGTCCCGGATAGAGAGAAGTGGAGAAATAAAAAGACTTATTGGTCTATTTTTTTATATTATGTGCTTTTAGTAACCAGAGCGGCACAAGCAGCGTGCATCACTAGTTATTAAAAGTGTATAACATTGAAAAAATAGACTTTTGCGTGCGGCGCTAGAGAAATGAAAGGCACAGCTTCCAAAGTCTACGTTTTCAAAATTTCACATTTCCTGAAAGTGCTGCTGCACGGGGTGCTAGTGCTATATGTGACTGCAGCACTGACAGTGCTGCTGCATGAGGCGCTACATAAAGTGAGAGCACCGGTGGACCAGTGTGAGAGTCTTTAAATGGCGGCGGAGGGAGGGAAGGACAGGTACATAACAAGGGAAACACGAGTCTAACAGAGGGCAGAAGGGCACAAAAACAAGGAAAAACAAGTGTGTCCCAGAGCACGGCACAGCTTTGAATGCGGACATAAGTTTAAAACAAATACCCTGGCTACTCTCTGACATTCCCTGTTTTGTGAGATCAGAGCGGAGGAGCCCTGGTCAAGAGACGGGTTGTGGGTCAGGGGAGGGGGAGGGGGCGTGGTGGAGCTGTGGTGAGAAGGAGAGGCATGTTTGGAAGAGGTAGGAGTAGGGAAGGACAAAGGGGAGAGAGAATGAGACAACAGAATACAAATCGTTAGGGAATGTGACGCAGTAAGAGGTGTTGTGGAAAAAAGAAAATGTGTTTCATAAAAAGTAGGAGAGAAAGGGACCAGGGAATGGAGACGGGTAGATAGAGGCCGGAATGACGGGAAGATGGGGTAACCGACGGCATAAGGCAGGAAATGGAAGAGGTGGATACATAAGGGTAGCGCATTGTTGGAGATGGAAATAAAGACGAGCGAATACGGAGTGGCAGTCTAGAAGGCTGCCTCGGTACCCCCCCCCCCCCGAATAAAAGAGACACTGCTATAGGTGTTGCATTGTACAGAAGAAAGAGCGCATTTGTTTGCATGAAAAACAAGCCCTCGGCATTGCTGTGGTAGGGAGGGGCGCGGGTAGAGGCAAGAAGGGAAGAATAGGGGAGAGTAAGGGTGACGAGACGCACGGGTAGCAGCAGCCTTTGATGTGCCGGCCAGCCGTGGGCAGTGAATAATTAGGGGAGGAGAAATGCCAGAGCGCACGCTGGGGGAAGCTTGGGGGAGGGAGGCTGGTGACTTTGATGCGTGCACGCGCTTTTTTCACGGGTACAGCATCAAATCTCCCTTTTGGTTAAGCTCTCGTTAAGCCCCAATATGTCTCGACATCTGCAATGCGCAATCGCATTGGCAGAGGAAGAGCCCTAAAAATGACCAGTTGGCAAGCTACGCGTACAGAAGTTGGAGAAGATATGACAGCCTTCCAGGGCTATTTCCTGCTCCTTGTTAGAGATGTTCCCAACTTTTTTTATCTTCATCCTGGCATGAACCCACAAAGTATAGACCTCTTTGTATGGCAAGTTGAAGTGTTCATCCTGTACTTTTGAGTCTGTGGTATTGTAATCTATGGTTTTAGGTACGCAATCAGAGCCTCATTTCAAATCTGTGGGTAAAGAAGATAATGGGCCATCATGTTTAGAGTTATGTATTAGGCCTGGTGGAATTTTAATTACGCTGGAGTAATCGGAGTAAATTCAGTAATTCCATGTTATGCTTTGACGTTGAATTACTGATAATAGCGCAATTACTCCTACTCGCGTAGAGTAATTTTGTGAAAAAGTTCTACAGTGAGAGCACATTTAGTGAGCGTGAGCAGACACACATGCTCAATATCCATATTTTGCTGTATTTAGCTCTACTGCGTAGTGCAAAATTCATCATCTCATTCATTTTGGCTGCAAGGGTGCATGTTGCACTAAGGAAATAATCCTAAACGCTGGAAGTAAGTTGGGGGAAAGTCCTAGCCCAAGAGCACATTTAATGAGCGTGAGCAGCTGCTCGATATTAGTGATCTGTGGCATTTAGCGCAAAATTAATTCCTGCACCTATTTTGGATGCGATATGGCATTTTTGTGTCAAGAAATAGTGCTGAACACAGTAACTCATAATTACAGATAATCTCACAGAGTTCCGCCTACCCCTATCATGAATCTACATCAGGAGTACAATGAGTTCTTTTTTAAGCTTAAGTTTTCCATGCTGTGTTCTTTTTAATTTATATTAAATTCTCAACAGCCATTCAGTCTACTTTGAATGTAAGGCGGTTAGGCTCTGCTCCGCCCCACAAGGAGGCGCGTCAGAAGAGGAGAGAGACACGCAGGAGACTGCAAGCTGAGCAAGAGGAACTAGATCGACGAATGCTGGAACTTCAGATAGAAAATGAGAAGAAGCAGCGGGAGCTGGAATCCATGCGAGAGGTACTGATGGTTTTACCTACCCTCCTCACGAGTCCATGTATACAACTAGTTCCATTTTACTTGACTGACTTGTCATTTGTAGTATTGCCACGCATGCACATTTAACATAGCATGATGCGCTTATCGCTATGTCGTATTTTCTCAGTCTTTGGACTGTGAATAATGCAGACAACCTGAAGTGCATCAGTGAAGTCATTCATGGTGTTGTGACAAAACAGCAGTCCTACACAGGGGCCTAGCCTGCTGTCCTTTCCTTTAGTTAGACAATGAAAGGACATCCCTTATTCCAGTCTTTTCAACACACATAAGTATGACAGAGTTGAGCTGGCCTGTTACTCTCTGATTAGTTTAAAAAGAATAAAATAAACTTTACTTACATTTGTAAACTTATTGAGACTGATTCACAAAATATTGAGTAGTGGAAGTAATACTCGAAGAGTTCTATTTTACATGCCTCTTTGAATCGCCCCCAACATGGCCAATCTCCCTATTAGTAAAAGTGCAAAGAAGATACAGTTCTTTCTGTTTGTGCTAATTGTATACGAAAATTACCATCATCTACCTATTTTATTACCATTTTACATGTTTTGGGGGAATTAATTTTAGCATGTAATAATATGTAAAAGAGTACTACAGGAGTAGTATTGACCAGCAGGAGTGTGAATTGGCATTAGTGTTTATAAACTGCAGAAGAAATTGAAGTCGTAGCCACGGTTGTTTATATTACATGCGATGGACTGGTTCTCATCCTTATTGAACAAGAATTGGCAAAGACAGTAGAGCTGACCGTGGCAAGTTGGTATGATGCTTAATTAATGTTCTAATTCTTTTATTGCTAGCAGATGCCATAAAAAATTTAAAAGAAAACATGACAACTGTAGTGGCCACATGACCACAATTAAAAACATTAAATACAACACCAAACATTGCATATAATTTTAATAGAATCGTTTTGGTGGTGGAACGCTGGTGTACGTGGAACATGTATATAAATTCTTATTCACGTCACAGAAAAATGATTCTTATTGGCACAAAGAAAACAAAGTATTCCCTATGAATTAACTCACAGAAAAGGCAAAAAAATGAATAAAAAAACATTGTCAAACTACAGGATTGACCCACCAGATTCCTCAACCTGGCATTGAAGTGCTGTTCTTTTTAGATGGATGTGCCCATGTGATCAAGCAGAATACGATTTGCCTCACACTCCATTCTCTTCAGGTGCCTGTAAGAAATTGGCATCCAAGTACCCGATCTCCGCTGGATCTGCTCCTTCTCAAAGGATTAAACACAAGCTGTCAGCCTGACGCCTTACTCCTCATAAGCCCACAAACTCATTTGCGAATTCCTCAAGGTTCATCACTCAGCCTCACCCTCTTCAACGCATACATGACCCCTTTGGCCAATGTCATCTGCGCACGCAACATCAACACCCTCTCTCAAGCATATTCCATGCAACTCTCACTCTTTCTCTCGTACAAGACCCAGACAATAAGAAATCAGTTCACCGCCTGCATGATAGAAGTCGCTTACTGGATGCAAAGCCAACTGTCCCAATACCAGGGCAGACAAGACAGTAGTAGTAATCTCTGGAAAAATAACCTCACTGTGGGACTCCAACTGGTGGCTACCCGAACTCGGACCCACATCCGGAACCCATAACAGGAACCTCAGCATAATCATTAATAGCAAATAGATATGACTCCACATGTCAGCGCCATCACTGCATCCTGCTTCCACACCCTGAAGATGATCTTCAAATGGATCCCAAACAAAACTTGAAAAACTGTCACTCATGCCCTAGTCACCAGCAAGTTGGACATTGGGAACGCCCTCTACGCTGGGATCACCAAGCAACTCACTAGAAGACTACAAACAATACAGAACTGGTCAGTCAGACTCGTCCTCCACCTCCCACACAGAACTAACATCCCACCACACCTCAGGTAACTACACTGGCTCCCGAAACACAAACACACTAAATTCAAACTCATCTCACACATATTCAAGGCATAGCACAACTCAGGCCTACCTACCTGGACAGTTGCATCTCCTTCCACCAATCACTCAGATACCTCCACTTTGCAGGACTCCTTCTCGCTCTCCTACACAGAACCAGATAAGGAGGATGGGTGTGGTCCAACAGCACTCCTAAATCGTGGAACAAACTCCCCCTCCACTCCTCGCTCCTTGAATTCTACAGGAAGCTGAATAACTGGCTTTTCAAATAACCAACCTGTCATAGGTAGAGTTAGGCGCACACACCTGCTCAGAGATAGGATACCCTAGTGATAGTACTCTTTACAAATACTCACAACATGACAATCATAACATAATCACTCACAGTGCTTGAGATGGGTTTGAAGGACTGGGTTATTTAGAACCCAGCGGTGCCAGGGCACAACACCTGAAACCTTCGTGGGTAACCTGCTCCGGCGTACGAATCACAGAGACACGGGACACTTCCTTCGGCGTCAAAGATTCAAGGTTTATTTGCTGCAGGGAAACACAGAAATCACGGAAGTACAACAAGTGTAGTTCAGAGCGTCTGCTTCAAATTGGTTCTGCGGATCGCTCCTTTTATACATGGTTATCCCATAGAGTTACATTGAACACAAAAGTTTATGACCCGGTTCCCATAATTATCCCCCAGAGGGGTCGCTTTGGTCACTTTGATACACACAAGGCCCGGAACATAAGTGCGGAAACATTTGGCGGTTCCCAACTGTAAAAACCCATCTTCCCAACATTAGTGCATTCCAATCGGCAATAAAACAAATCAAAATAGGAACAAGAACAGGTGTAGAGGAAGACGGAGACAGTGGGGAAATCGGAAAGGGTGTAAAAGGGAGGTATCGAGAGACACGAGATACAGGCATCAAAGGGACGTGCCTAATGAGATGCACGGCTAAGACAATAAACCGGCACGGCGAGATGAGCCTCGAGCGGGGCCATCTGCCTTACAGTATCATCCCCCTCATCATAAAGACACTTACAAAAGACATGTGTCTTCCGCAAATATCTTGGGAGTCCCAGGGTCGCGAAGCGGACAACGTCCGTTCGCTGGCTACTTGAGGGCAAGAGACAAAATGGATGACGTATCTAAGATGGAACCCGTGGGTACAGATGAAAAACCCACATAACAAACGAACGGTTTGAGTTAGTACAGCGAAACTGCGCACACTTACTAAACTCGTCATTTGCGGTTCATAGATACCAGACTCGACCATATTCGTGCGAGTCGAAAACACCACTAACAATTGTCACGGAACCTCAGACGCTCCTTTTGCCCTCATGTAGGCAAGCGCTAGTCGGAATCATACTCAATATTCATCAGACCATCTAGATGTTGCTGTAGCATAGCTCTGTCCGACCGAGTTCCCTTGGTAACATGCGGCTGTCTCATACACGTTGTAGCACAAAGGCCACATAAGGCAGGGCCGCACTGCACACAAAGGCAACACGTGAACAGGAACGCCACAACAACTCCGACGATCATCAGAATCTTCCAACCCCAAGTCGACATCAGGCCCCAAAACCACCCAAGTAGCGTCCAATCCCCTACATCCACGTGTATGGATTCGGAGATCTTATGCAACTTCGAGATGGCTTGATAAACGGTCGGAGCGTTATCAGGAATGAAAATGCAGCAGCTCGAATGGATCACCTTACATACCCCACCACGATCTGCTAAGATCACGTCTAAAACCATACGGTTTTGTAACGTCATGAGTCTATCCGCCTGAAGTTCTGTGGTGATATTACCAAGGGCACTGGCAGTAATGTTAGCTGTCGATTCTACCACTCGAGTCAACTGTCTCAGGTTCCTACTATTAACCATAGGTCCCCAAAACGGGAGGAAACCCTTGAAAAAGTCTCCTGCCTCTTGACCGGCAGTGTCCTCTTCGCTAATTATGCCTCTCACAACTCTAGTCTTGTGATAATCTGCATCTACGGTAAACGTTGGAGGCAACAAATTTGCGATGAAGCATGAGCCCATGAAGTCAGCGGGCAACCATGCGTATGCACGATCATGGCAAATAAAGTATGTACCCGTGGCAGCCAGAAACACAGGGGACGAGACCATCGGCAGAATTTAATTTTCAGTGCAAGCACTCTCTCCGAGTCGGGCTTTCGATCTTCGACCACGACCCATTAGACAAAAATTACCAATGTGGGGTACGACCCATATCGGAGGTGAGCTTTTAAGCCGCTTTTCACTAGTGAACACACTATACTCGCCTCTACTCAGGACCCTGTAAGCTTGTACCTCTTCTTCAGGAATAAGCGAGGGATCATAGATATCACTATCTAAATCCTCTATTGCTATAGACAAAGGTTTTTGATACGAAGTAGGACCAGAGTAGGGAGAGCGTGGTTCTCGAATGGGGTGGAAACCTAGCGCGCTTCGAAACATTGTTTGAAATGCTCGAGCAGACCCTTGGGAACTGTACGGTAACACCAGATATGGAATTCCCTTATCCGTAGTATGTGGCATCAACCCACACACCCAACAATTAGTAGTGTTAACCACTAACTGATGCTGGTGAAGGAGCTGAATAAAGGAATTATTGCGGAATTCTGCACGTCTAGCCTGCTCGTGTTCAGGTAAGACATGAAAAGAATGAGGAGAAGCAGTGGAGGTGAGTTTAGGGTCAGGGGTAGGAGTAGGTATGGCAGAAGGTAAGAAGTAAGATATCATGTAATACACCCCACCCGCCAATAATGCAGAAACAGTCAAAAATAATACAAATACTTGGAATATAAAACATTTCGTACGGCTAAGTTGCTGCAGCTTGAATCTTCGAGCTTGAGCTTCTTCCAAGTCCATCAGCTTCGAAAATGCCATTCCCTACGACCGTCCGCAACGTTTCTTGACGCACTTCGTTCTGTGTAGCAGTAGTCAATCCCTAGGAGTTCCCAGGAACCGACGGTCTTTAACCTAGCGTCAAGACCTACTAACCAGAAGGAAGTACGCGCGCGGCCCTACGGCCTTTATTGCACAAATATATATGTATGCAAAAACAATGTCTCTCGGCTGTGGAAGCAAAAAGGTGTAAGGAACGAAGCTCAATGAATATATACAAAAATAATCACAATAATACAAATGTTCAAACTGATCACGGAAAACGGGATTAGAGCAGTTGTCAATAAAGCAAAACAGGATCTTTTATTAGTCTTTAGTGCTAGATCGCAAAAAGTATCGGGTTTTCCCCGGACGTGTCTGCTCGTCAAACAAAGGATCCTTTGAAGAGACAACGTCCTGCTGATCAGTTGAATGTTCTGGTCTTGAGTCTTTTGATGACAAATGTTCAACAGTGTCTTTCTGCTGCACTGAGGATTCTCCGACAGGCTGTGCGTCGCTAAAAGGTACAAACGCCGGCAATCCTTCGGTTTCAGTTGATGCAATGCCTCTCCTCACCCACGGGTCTGCCGGCAAAGGGATAGGGACCTTTTTGGTGTGGGTGGCATGCACCCAGTTTTTCCGCCCCTCAAGACGAACAGCAGTCCTCGTGGCAACGAGAACCTGGTAGGGTCCAGTGAACCTCGGATCCAAATTGTTCTTGCGCGAAAAGTTGCGCGTCACCACCCAATCTCCGGGCTGGAGCTGGTGGCCTGGACCCTCCGTCTGCGTCGGCAGTGCGTCGTAAACCTGTTGGTGAATTAACCTCAGTTTAGCAGTCAAGTCATGAAGATAATCGATCAGCATTGGATACTTAAGATCACAGAACATACCTGGCCTAGGAACCCCCCAAACATTCGCAGGACGACCGAACACTATTTCATAGGGGCTAAGCCCCACTCGGGAGTGTACAGTCGCCCTAGTTGACAGTAATGCTAAAGGTAAAGCGTCAGGCCACGAAAGACCAGTCGTAGCCTGAATCTTTGCTAGTTTCAGTTTAAGGGTGCCGTTATACCCTTCAACCAAACCAGCTGACTGGGGATGATTGGCACTATGGAATTTCTGATTAATTCCAAGGCCCTTACACACACTCTTCATCACACTTCCCACAAACTCACTTCCGTTATCTGACCACACGACTCTAGGCATTCCGTACCGAGGAAAGTATTCCTTCAGTAGGATTTTCGCAGTAGACAAAGCAGTATTGTCTTTGAGAGGATAGGCCTCGATCCATCGGGAGAATGCGCAAACCACTACTAAAACGTATTTCAGGTTATTGCATCGCTCCATATGGATGAAGTCCAATTGAATCACCTCAAAGGGACATGAAGGAGGAGCAAAACTGCCAGGAGGAGTTGGGGTTCCTTTGCCAGGATTGTACATCATACACACCATACAATTTTTGACCAGACGTTCAGCACATTTCGCGATACCGTCATTCTTCCACACAGGGGACAGCAACTTGCAAATACCTTTCGCGCTAATATGTGCTAACCCATGCGCCATTGTCACAACGGCCAGCACATATGCATCAGGCAACAACCATCTTTTCTGATCCGACAAATCAATCCAACAACCATTCACATCCAACTTTCCCGTACTTTCTTCCCACTTCGTCTTTTCAGTCTCGGTGGCCTCTTTCTGAATTTCTTTCACACTTTCAATAGTGTCTTCGCACATACCCGACTCTGCAGGCCACCTAACCGGACTCGTCACATACATTCGAGTGCTAAGGTTCCGGGCAGTCTCCTTAGCAATCTCATCTGCAAACGCATTACCACGACCAACATCATCCGTCACCTTACGATGCGCACTACATTTAACAATTGCTACCTGCTTAGGCAACGTAAGTGCATCTAAGAGATCATTCACAAGCTGGCCATGCTGAATCTTCGTACCATGCGAGGTCAGAAAACCTCTCTCTCTCCACAATCGTCCAAAGCTATGGGCGACACCAAACGCGTATTGGCTATCGGTAAACACATTCACACGTTTCCCTTTTGCTAGTACACACGCTCTAGTGAGAGCGATCAGCTCTGCAGCTTGGGCAGAATTCTGATTCAATCTAGCAGTCTCAACAACAGTATTCAACGTTACAACAGCATAAGCAGTAGTCACATCGCCATTCGGCAACTTAAAAAATGAACCATCCACATACAGTGTTCCATCTGGGTCTTCCAATGGGGTGTTTTTAAGGTCCACTCGACCTTTTGTTTCCTCCTCTGTCCTCAAATAACAATCGTGTTCTGTTATTTCATCTGACTCTGAGCTAATTGGTAACAAAGTTGCCGGGTTCAGGACATTACAAAGTTTTATTTGAATGTGGCTTGCCAACAGCGTCAACTCGTACCCAGACAACCTCGCACTCGTCAAGTGCTGAGTTTTTGTACGATTCAAAAGAGTGTCGACTGCATGCGGAACCATCACCGTAAGCATATTATCCATGACCAATCCTGCTGATTGTCGGATGGACACCGCAGCTGCCGCTGTTGCTCTCAAGCAACTCGGCAATGCTCTAGCTACCGGGTCCAAGGTCGAGGAAAAATATGCACATGGACGTTGCTTACCACCAAAAGGTTGCGTTAAGACGCTCAAAGCACAACCTTCCCTCTCGTGAACATACAATGTGAACGGCTTACTGTAGTCAGGGGTACCAACACAGGAGCAGAACACAATGAATCACGTAATTCAGAAAAACTTTTCTGACATTCCTCCGTCCATGGTAAAGGAGTCGAAACATCCTTGCACGTAAGAGCCACTAGTGGTTTCGCTAGCAATGAAAAATTAGGAATCCATTGCCTGCAGTACGACGTGATACCTAGAAAGGCACGCACATCTCTTTGGGTTTTTGGCACAGCCATTCGTGCAATTGCAGCAATTCTCTCTGGGGTCAACCGCCTTCCCTCCTTTGACAATAAGTGACCCAAATAGGTAACTTCTTGACAACAATATTGGAGTTTAGAAGGTGACACCTTGTGATTTAACTCGCACAGATGTTGCAGCAACGACACCGTAGCAATTTTGCAAATGTCCTGAGTATCAGCAGCCACCAATAAGTCATCGACGTATTGGATTAAGGCCGCACCAGCCGGCAACTTGAACGCATCCAGTTGACCCTTCAAGGCTTGACTGTAAATCGATGGACTTTCACAGTAGCCCTGAGGAGCGCGTTTAAACCGGAAGCTGCGTCCACCGAGGGAGAAACCGAAAAGGTCTCTACTCTCTTCGGCAATCGGGATGCTGAAGAACGCATTCTTCAAGTCAATCACCGAGAACCACGATGCAGAAGCTGGAATCAGAGTCAGTAGTGCCGTGATGTCAGGCACAACGGGGAACTGAGGAATCACAATTTTATTAACCTCCCGTAAATCGATAACAAAACGATAAACAGGTGGTTTCGAAGGATCAGTACGTTTTAAAATGGGCAGTACAGGGCTGTTGCACACGTTTCCCCGAGTCTCTTCAATAACGTCTTTCTCGATCAGATCATAAATGATCGCTAACAGTGCTCGTTCACCATCAAGAGAGATACGGTACTGGGGAATACGTGGCAATCGCACATTAGATTTCAACTGAACAACATAAGGGGAGATGTCAAGCAGGCCCACATCATTGGGACCTGTCGCCCACAAAGACGCAGGAAGAGAACTCAATTCCGGTGGAAGCTTATCGAGGGACAAATACATAGGTGAGACAACTCTCTCTCCCAACGTAAGCTTTACGCCCGCGGGAGAGCAGTACAGAGTTGCATACAAACGTTTAAGCAAATCCAGACCCAAAAGATTTTCACCACACCCAGTAGTCAAAATCAACGGTGCTTCTAGCTCACAAGGCCCAATTTTAAGGGGCAAAGGGCACGAAACTGGATTGCTAACGGGGGCGCCAGAGAATCCAACGGAAACATTTGTTAAGCCAGACAAAGGTGCGCCAGGGAGTTTCGAATGCATAATAGAACTTTTCGCTGCACCAGTGTCCAACAGAAAAGGCTCAACGACGCCCGATGTAGCAACTGCGACGTAAGGCCCTCTCTGATCAACCGGAACTGATACCACTCCCTCTCCTTGTCTTTGGCTGTCCTAGTAATTACTGTCGTCAGTCCCCTGATCAACGTAATAATCGTCTACATTGTACTGCGCAGATCGTCCTTGCGAAGATCCGCGTTGATCAAAACAGTTGTTAGAATTAGATGAGTTATCAGAACGATCATTCTGAGCACCACGACCCCTACCGCGTGATACCTGATGCGAACCACCGCGACCTCCTTTAGACGAATTACCACTATTACGATCGTTCAAAACAGGGCAATTGAATTTAATGTGTCCCTCCTGTCTACAATAAGCACATTGATTGTACCCTAATGACGATCTTTGAAAAGAGGAGTCATTACGAGATTGTGATCGGTTCGATTGCGGCTGTGATCTATTTTGTTGCGAAGTATTCTGATTCGAACGTGGAGGATATGCTTGCTGAAGCAACACTTTAGTTTTAAGCTCTTTCGTCTTCTTATCAGCGCGGTCGTTCTCTTCTTTCTCTCTGTTCTCATAATATTGTGCCGTGGCCAATATCTGAGCTGAAGTAGAAACGGCCCACGCACTCTCTGAATTCTTTAATTTATTGCTCAAATCGGGCAATAAGTTGGAAACAAATTTGTCCACGAACAACCTTTGACCACCCTCAGTGCTCATATCCTGACCACTATGATCAATGAATGCCTCCTCAAACCTCGTAAAGAAGTCGGAGACACTCTCGTCCTTCTTTTGTTTACAAGCTGATAATTTGTCCCAATTTACCCTCATAGCTGGCATAAGAGTTTTCATTAACGTTATTATTCTTTGAGGAAGATCAGCAATCAGCTGCTCGGGTTTAGCACCACCAGTTTGTCGGGCATCCGCCGCTACTATGGCAGCCCAAGCACCACCTAATTAATTCGGATGGTTTTCCTGACGAATCTTGGCCCATACCGGTTGCGGTACAACATTGCCAAACAACATATCAATATCGGCAAGATTCATTATCGTAGCGTCTACGAGCTGCGATAATTCCTTGCAGTACCCTGCAGGATTTTTGCGAGGGTCAGGCAAAGATTGCTTCACCTGCAACACTTCTGAGCGTTTCCATGGGAGATGTATCCATACTCTCTGAAAGAATGGCGGAATCGGGGGAGCAGCTGCAGGATTACCTGGCATCCATACTGGTGGAACTTCGCGCATAGGAAATTGACCAGACTCATCTGGCTGTCTTTCAACATCCTCAACAAACAAGGCTTGAGGTATGGGAGTGGGACGGAAAGATAGCAACCGCTCAACAGCACGTCGAACGTTGGTATCCACTATCAGTCCAGTTGAGAACTGAAGCTGTAGATCAGACAAAGCGGTCAGCACCTCGTCAGGTGCGTCGGCCGATATCTGATCGCGTAGGACCTTACACATTTCCTCGAACACAAATCTTTGAGTTGGTATATTGAATTGACAAAATGTGTCGAGTACAACACGTGGCGGATTTCGAAGAGGATGCATCATCCAACCCATCGCCATATTATATAGCGAAGCGCGTTCTCTGTTACCAGGAAGCTGACTACGTCTCTGTGGACCATCCGAACCAGCGGACCCAAGAATAGGTCCGAGAGAATGAAAAAAAAACTAGCCGCAAGAGGAGAAGTACGGCTACGAGTAGAGGGAGAAGTATAAGACACAGGACTAACAAGTGAGGGGGTAGAAACAGAAGCAACAACAGGAGTTAACAGAGCCGGAGCAGTAGCGGGAGCAGGAGTATGTGGAAGCGGAGGAGCAGTAGGGATTGCGACAGGCAAAGGAGCAGGAACAGTCGGAAGGACGGGTGCAGGTTGAGGAACAGGCAAAGGAAGAATAGGTGCAGGAACAGGTACAGGGAGAAGCACAGGAGCTGTGGTACCCTGTACATACGGAGGTGGCGACTTCATAAGATAGGACATTAAAGGATCCTCAACTGGTTCTTCCTTCTTATCCGACTCCGTAGGCAAAGCAGGATAGCATTTATCTACAGACATACGCTGTAGCCTATCAAACACTTCCTTTTCCTTAACCTCCTTATCACGCTGAAACTGCTCTGCTTTCTTTACAATGGTAGCAACATTATCTCGCTGATTTCGTTTAGTCTGTCTGATTTCTTTCTGTATGGCTTCTTTACGCCACAACCGAAAGGCATCAAACATGGCCGGCCTTGACTTTCTTTCGAACAATTTAACTTCCAGGTTGTCTAAGATTGGAGTCTCAAAACTACCATGAGGTGGCCAACTAAGGACACCGTCCTTCTTCGTATATTTAATCCAGTATTCATTAAAAGTAATCGGGCCTAGCCCATGTTTACTGTACAGTTCATAAGTCGGAGTTCCAACCGGAGGTATCGGACACGAGTCCTCCAGTCGGGAATCCATACCACAAGGTCTGAAACAACTAAACAAAGTACTACGACCAGGCATCTTGCACACTAGCCGAGTTTCACAAACTTCAAGGGTTACGGGATTTACCAAGTCCCAGCAAAAAGCAAAAACCCTCGGTTTTTGGCGGCTGCAGTCGTCAAACAACACAACAAAAATACGCTAGCAAAGTGTCATCGACAAAAACACTCTCACAGCGTCAACAACAAAAACACTCGCTAAAGTGTCAACAACTAAGGACTCTGGGAGCGACCCACAAATACTTAACTCAAAGATCGATGGCGTCACCAGGAAGGCCCGTCAATCGTCTCGCTCTACCAAGGTCTACGCCAGGCGCCAAAACAGGTCTACAGTCAGGGCAGCAGTCCGTCGCAGCCGTCAGGAGGCGGGAATCTTCGCGGGAAAAGTCTTCGGGCCACTTATTTCGACAACAGGATCGATGAAGCGGGGTGCACCTTCCCTCGGAGATTTCACACGAAGTTCCTCACGATCGTCGGGCTTGGACCGGTACCACTGATGCAGCCCCACGTTGGGCGCCAACTGAAGGACTGGGTTATTTAGAACCCAGCGGTGCCAGGGCACAACACCTGAAACCTTCGTGGGTAACCTGCTCCGGCGTACGAATCACAGAGACACGGGACACTTCCTTCGGCGTCAAAGATTCAAGGTTTATTTGCTGCAGGGAAACACAGAAATCACGGAAGTACAACAAGTGTAGTTCAGAGCGTCTGCTTCAAATTGGTTCTGCGGATCGCTCCTTTTATACATGGTTATCCCATAGAGTTACATTGAACACAAAAGTTTATGACCCGGTTCCCATAATTATCCCCCAGAGGGGTCGCTTTGGTCACTTTGATACACACAAGGCCCGGAACATAAGTGCGGAAACATTTGGCGGTTCCCAACTGTAAAAACCCATCTTCCCAACATTAGTGCATTCCAATCGGCAATAAAACAAATCAAAATAGGAACAAGAACAGGTGTAGAGGAAGACGGAGACAGTGGGGAAATCGGAAAGGGTGTAAAAGGGAGGTATCGAGAGACACGAGATACAGGCATCAAAGGGACGTGCCTAATGAGATGCACGGCTAAGACAATAAACCGGCACGGCGAGATGAGCCTCGAGCGGGGCCATCTGCCTTACAGTATCATCCCCCTCATCATAAAGACACTTACAAAAGACATGTGTCTTCCGCAAATATCTTGGGAGTCCCAGGGTCGCGAAGCGGACAACGTCCGTTCGCTGGCTACTTGAGGGCAAGAGACAAAATGGATGACGTATCTAAGATGGAACCCGTGGGTACAGATGAAAAACCCACATAACAAACGAACGGTTTGAGTTAGTACAGCGAAACTGCGCACACTTACTAAACTCGTCATTTGCGGTTCATAGATACCAGACTCGACCATATTCATGCGAGTCGAAAACACCACTAACAATTGTCACGGAACCTCAGGTTGACCCCTTATTTCGTGCTGTATGGGGGTAAGCAAAATGTGAATGACAGCTGAACAGGCAAGTGGATGAAGAGGTCGATGTATGCATATACTCGTTTTATTTGTGATTTTTGCTGTTTACAAGCTGTGTCTAGGCCAGCCCCAATTTAAGGATAAGAGAGTGGGCTGGGCTAGTTAGATCAGTGTCTGTTTTGATCGGAGAAGGGTTTTTTAGTCAAAAAATCCTAAAATGAGTTAATGCAGTATTATAAAACAATTCGTTTTTTGCATCATTTGTCTTCTGTTCCTCTAAGAAACATCTTGTTTCTGCAGTCCTTTGAAGAAGTACCATTTTGGGAGGTGAAACAGAATACAGACCATGTTATGAAACAGAGTTGAGCGGCAGTTTATGACCAAAGTGCCTTTCGCAACTTCTTTATTTTTTTTACAACACCAGTGTCTAGTGAAGTCAAAATTAAACTGCCTTTCTATTCCCCCAGAACAAAAGCCTTTAACTTTAACTTTAATCACCACTACAGCACCTTTCATTCCGAATTTTTATTCACATCGAAACCTCTTTCATGTAGTTGACCACATAAAGACGAAGGGCTTGTTTACAAGTGTTCTTTGTACTTTAGACTCGGATGTACTGATTCTTTTTCCTCCAAAATAACATGATTTCTGAATAATAGTTTTATGAGGAAACCTGTTTTTGTTCTATGGAAACATATACCCTAACAGAAAATATCCAGCACTACGCCCTGAAAACCGGACACTCCCTCGAACACTGCTGCCATGCATAGAAGTCTACAGTAGGACAGTTTCCTACACTAGATGCATATTCTCCTACACCAGCACGCCCACCGTCACCCCACAGAGCTCCACGCCTACCTTTCGCCACACAATACCGGAAACTGCCCACGGCTCCAATGCTTACTCCTTAAATCATGCTCCCTATGCAAGCATTCCTTCGAGTTGCGGGACCTCATCATCATCCTCACTGCCAAAGCAGAATTGGTTTTGCATTTTTATTGGTTGTTGGACGATCTCCCCAATAAGGCAGTTGCATTAAAACGTGAGGACGTGATAGCACCCAAGGGGAAATCTTCTATGATACTGTGATCCTGTTCACTTAGATGGTTGGTGGTTTACAAAGCTCTCTGAGCTAGCAGCTGTATGGCCAGCACAAAGTGGCATTCTTTCTCCTAGAAAATGCACATTAGTTTTTAAAGTCTGCTCTGCCTTGATTGTCACTTTCACAACAACAGGAGGCATCTACCACGTGAGCCTGCCCTGAAATAATGCAACAGGGAGCAATTTTAAGAACTGTACTGTGTGCAGGCCAGTGCTAGAGAAGATGCCTCAGAGAGCCCAGCTGGAGGGGACAAAGGAGTGGAAGGCGAGATATGTCCCAACTCCCTGCAAAAAGCGAGGGCTGCAGTGGTGTGTGCACTGAACTCCTCCTGCTGGCAAAGATGCAGTGCCAGAGCAGGCATGTAGGTGGTGCTGCACTTGCTTGGACTCTTTTATGTTCAGTGCTTTCTCCCTGGTTTTGGTGCATCTATGTGCCGAGATTAGGTAAAGAGCTGGCTGAAGGTAGTGTGTGATGTCCTAGAATAGTTACCAGCAATCTTCAATACTCTTACTCCTGAGGTCCTCGTACCAGTCATTACATATAAGGTAATCCAGTTCAATGACAGGCAAATAAAAAGAAGAAATGCTGTTGATGAAGTCCTGCCTCTTCCTCAGTGGGTGCCATAAACGACGAGGCAAACCTAGCCTCGTCCTGTCCTATCCGAACAGTAGCGAGGAAGAGTGAGGTATGGGTGGGTTGTAATGACTAGTCTCAGGTCTTTAGGCCTAAGAGTAATGAACATTACCAGGAAGTAATGTCTGACAATGCCTCTGTGTCCTCTGTCCTCATCCCACTCATTACATATAAGGAATACTCTAGCTATCTACTTGGGCTTCATTTGACATACAAAGGTTCACATACTGAGATCATGATACACTTCAGTGATTTGATTTAAAGCTATATGAGTAGGCTTTCCTGTTTTTCAGTTTCCAATTTGGTAAGTTTTTCAGTGTTTTCAAGTGATTTCAATACCTTCAAAAACAGTGGTTATCAGTGGTTGCACATGTTTGCGCCATTAAAAACAGAATCCTTGTTTTTCTGGTGTTTATGGAATGTTTTGCTTTTATTATTGCTTTATTTCTGCACTGATAGTGCATGGTATAGAGACCCTGTACGTACAGTGTATATGAGGTACAAATACATTTTTACAAATCAAACTTCTTGTAGTACACCATACAATAGTTCTTCAGCAAGTCATTGGTCATGTGCATTTGCTCTTTCCTTCCCAAGTAACATTTTATCTGTGAAAAGGCCCTCTACACATCGGCACTTGAGACAGGCAACGCCAAAACAGCCAGTAGACAGTTTGCTAACTCTGGCCACTGATATAGCTTTGCATGCCAATATTGGTGCACCTGAAGGTTTCGATTCTCTTGGACAGGTTCTGCAACAAATGCTTTCAACTGGGCGCCTCTGCCCTCAGAGTTATTGAAGCGGGCTTGAAGCAGCACTTTTGAATTGAAAGTCCTGAGAAAATTCCCCTTTATGGAAGGAATCTTGAACTTGTGCACAGTACCACAGTGAGGCTTCATTGCCTTCAAATGCCATGGTTGGTGAGGGGACATTTCTATGCACCATTGCAAGCCATTTCTCATATATTGTAAAATAAAATTTCCTGAATTGCTCCTCAACATATCGTTGTTTACCAAGTGGCAAGCACTCTAACATGGAACATGTTGCAGGGCCAAAGTCACTAAAAGTGTCACCTAGCTTACTGCCGAGATGTTTCACATCTACATCAATTATGCTGAACAAGACAAGGGTGTTTTTTTATTATGCCAACTACATCAGTCATGTTTTTCTGAACAAATGTAAGAATGCAGTAGAGTGTACTTTTTTCACATTCAATATAAATATGCAACCGAAGATCCTCACATTTCTTGAATTTAGAATCATCACTCAGCATTCATTCTGTAAACAGTTCCCACATTGATAATACAGCATTTACGACCAGTAGGACTGAGTACCACCAGCTTAGTGACACAGCTGGGATGAATCTTTCTTTGATGCCACACAAAGCACAAAATGAGAAATATTTGTGTTTTAGTTTCAGCGCATAACACAACAGTGCACCAGAATGGACCAAAAAGTAAATTCTTAATTAACTCTGAAGATTGTGAAGATGCTTTCTGCATACCATCTAGCAAGTGGCAAGGATCTCTTACAGGGAAGCACTTCAGCTCAGGTATCGATTTTGACAGGTCATCACACAACATTTTTATATACATAGCTGAATCACTGCAAATGCAAGCAATATCACTCCAATCTTTGTTGAACTTGGTAAGAATATTTTGCAGCAGTATTCCAAGTGACACTGTGTTCCATGTTTTCCAAAAGTCTGGTGTCATGTTTTCACCACTATCCCAGGTGCTTGGTGACAGCACTCTTTTCACATATACCTGTCACTTCACCTTTAATTGAAATCTTTAAAGCACTGGGGTGTTTGGCAATTCATCTTCTATCAATACTTACTTGCTAGAAAAGTGGCTGATGTATCAAGGAGGTTTACCCTTTCTCTGTCGGTATATGGTGATGGTATATATTGGGAAAGATTCTTTTGAAACCAGCCATTTTACCTATCAGTAAAAGAATCAAACGTAGACAAACAATCAAATATGATTTTGTTATTTCCTGATTCTCTAGTTTATAAAATAATTAAACAAGACCTAAAACATTCTTCTAAACTCTGCATCGTTAGACCAAAGACCACAAAACTGAAAAAAGCAAATGAAGAAAAAACAATATTTTAGTGACATCCCTAAACAACAAACCTCAAGCAGAATAATGATAGCCCAGTCTTTTGTGCTGTTACCTTGTATAACAAAGTTACATTGTGTTGGCCCCTTCAGGAAGAAATAAAAATTACTCTTTCACTCTCCTTTATTCTTTCTTTGAACGACATTTAGTTTGTGGTTGTGCAGGTGTTTTTTCAGTGTTTATATGTTTACTCTGGTGAGGGCTATTTCCCTTTGAGTGGGGTTTTATCAGTTATTATTTGTTTAAACCTAAAACAGGATAGCCTATACATGAGTAATTCAACACAGAATTGTTGCTCTGCCTGAGTTTGCTCTGTGCTGGGGATCCCTGTCACAGAAGCTATGCGCTTTACAAAACTTTAATGATATTAATACCCAAGACCAGACACCCGGGGATTTGTTCTCACTATCAACTTGTTGTAACCTATAATGCTGGACAAATGTATCGGAAGATGTACAAGTAACATATAGCTCTGGAAATCTGAGACACATGGACATCCTTCACTTCTGCCCATGAAGAGGTGAGCCCCTTGTTAGCCTTTCTTGGAGATCATTCTGGAAGAGGTCAGTTCACCAATGATTAGGCTAAAGCAATCATATATTGGATCCATCTACTTACGGCTGCGGGCGAGGCATTTTTCCCCTATCCATACAGCACAAATGGGTTGTATCCTGACTCACAAGGGGTTGGGGTAACCAGGAAAATATAAAAATCAACAAAATGCCACTTGTACATTAAATAATCAATTACAAAATTACAACAAAGCACAAAACATGTAGACAAAAATAAAAACCACACAACAAAGCAAGCAACCCTAATGGAGAGAACATAGAGAAATCCAACCCCTCGTGGTATTTCAAAATGAGGATCTAAGACATTGTTACCTTCACTTTTTTTCTAGATACAAATTAAAGTAAAGAATAATTGGAAAAAGAGTGTATTACTCTACTTTTTTATTTTAGTAATGCAAGGTGTCAAGTAAGGGTTTAAATCAGTAATAGATTTATTTAATGTACATGGGCATTTTGATTAATTTGATATTTTTCCTCTGACCAGCAGATACAAACTCAGCAGATGACCAGATTTCCTAAACTCATGGGTTCTTTAAATGTACGCCGAAATAGTTCTCTTTCAACAAGAAGATTTAGTCATTTGTCTTCTAGAGTAGTGGGAGCTGAAAAGAAACAGACCACACTAGCTCCTGTGATCAAAAACAAAGGTGTTGTGACTTTAGGATGGTAGACCAGATCTGTCCTCTAGAATTGAAAGAGAACGAGGTCGGCTCATCAAGGTTACTAGTTCTCATATCGTCCTATCAGGCTAATTCCCTCCAAAAATGTACATTTCAAAGTAAAGAACATAATGTCTTTGCATCAATGGGCTCAAAGGGAGACCTCTATGAACTTAAAGGATCAAAGAAAGATACCACAGAGGTGTATCATGTGAGGATGAGCCAATAATTTCCTGTTCAAAAGATGTGAAGCGGAGCTCTCACCCATACCTGCATTCTCCCAGGGTCAACTGAAGGCTTTAATTGCAGACTATTGATTGATACTTGAAGGTTGAAACTGAAAGATTGTTCTCAAAACCTTCCTTCAGAAACTGCGAGATTTCTGCAAAATCACAAAATAATGCAGAAAAGCGTTTCTTGTGTCACCAAATTTGGAAAGTAGACCGGTGTTTGCTGTAAGCTTTGAGAGTGGAAGGCTTTATGGAATTCTGTAGTATAGACTTAGTGTGATACAATGCCTGTCTTCCATAGCCCCTCCCTTTCAATCTCCAAACTGAAAGCTGCAAATGTATCTGAAGAGGAAATGAAAGGTAGTGGTCTGTAATGGGGATAAAGTTAAAAAATATGCCAACGAGGTTCTAGAGACCAAAGAAGAGGAAACCACGATATTCTTGAGCAAAGTAGACAATGACAATGACCTCCTGAGCGCTGTGCCTGATTTTGATCAGTAGTTGGGGAGTTTAAGGAAAAGTGGGGAGTGCATATGTGGTTTTTTTTTTGGCCAATCGCCATCAACAAATCCACCCTCCTGGAACCTTTTCATGAAACTTTGAACATAAATTCAGAAGTTGATTGTTTCTTTGATTTGCTAAAAGATGTAGGAATGTAGTCCCAAGCTTTCTGCATATCTTCTGGATAATCCGAGGAGACAATTAAATGTTCTGAGATTGAGGCAAACACTTGCTTAGGTCACCTGTTTTCTTGTTGCCCCACCCCATATGTACACAGTCCTCAGTGATCGCAAATGAAATTCTGTCCAAGTGATCATCTGCCTGGTGGTCAACCCCAGAGGTTTGGACAGGTTCCTCCCTCACGATTTACATATGGAACCACTATCATATTGTCCAATCTCACTAGGACATTCCGCTCTCAAATAGATTGTCTGAATGTTTAGAGCCCTGAAAATGGCAGCCATATCACTCCAACTGGAAGTGTGCAGGCTCCCTGAGAGAGACCATTGCCCTTGAGTTGGTTCTTTTTCCAACTTGGTCCCCATTCAAAATAATTTACATCTGTTCCTACTAAGCAAGTGTCGCCCATATAAAGAGCAGTACCTTTTGACAAATTCTTCATCTCCAGCCACCAAACTATGGATTGTATAAGTTGGGCTGGTTATGGAATCAATACTTTGAACTCCTGTGATGCTGCAGAACAATACTTGAGAAGACTAAGTATTAAAGGGTACATATGCAGGCGTTCCCATAGCACACTTGAAAAACACTGCCATATGACCCTGCAACCTCAACATCATCTTGCCAATCCTTGAGATAGATCCATCATATTCCAATTCACAGTGTGGATTCTGTATTCTGATAGGAAGACCGAATCCACGTGTTGCCGGAGTGTGGCTCCTATGAGCAAAGCCTGTATGAAAATTCCAATAGTCATAGAGTAGCATGCGCTAAATAAAACTCACCATTGTTGCTGATTCAATTTCAAAAGCTATGCAAGAGCCGAGTGCTGTGGCTTTTCTGCTGGACATATAAATATTTATTTATATATATATGTGTGTATATATATTTACTGCAATTGAACCTCATTATGCTTTGAGTATTGAATTAACATGACAACTATGTGAATACAACAATGGATTATACCTCAGGTAGGTACGCCAGAATCGATTTACTCATACTTTGAGGATTAAGTCAAGACTAATTGTTACATTGATTTTTGGTGTTTCTTCACTTTCCTCTCTTCGATTCATTAAAAAAAAAGTTTCAGTTAAGTGTATAAGCAAATTCTTTTAAGGTTGTTTTCTTTATATTGTAATAAAATTAAGCCATCACCTTCCTTTGCTTAAAGCTCAGCAGTAGGCAAACTAGTTTAGAAGAAGCTCATCGCTGAAGGCTCAAACTGGAAGAAACCTCCACTTCTGACATTCTTCTACCTGTCAGAGGAAAAAAGCAGGAGGATGCTGGGTAAGCCAAGTCTTTTATGGTTCCCAGCGAGGAATAGGTAGGACTTGGCTACCAGCACTTTCTGATTTCTTTTTGCTGTGTTTGAGGGGAAAAAACAGGAAAAAGAAAACATGAATGGTAGGAGATTGTAGGATGTAGGGCTAATGGGTAAGAGATGGCATCCCGAGTCACCGCTGCTTGCACCTGGTATTGCTGGAGATGGTTTTCGTTGTCTTTGTAATTTAGACAACGTCCTCAGTTTAGAGCCTCCCTTCCGCTATAACTTTTGGTGAACTGATGGCAGGTCTGACAAGGATGGAAGGCGAGGAGAGGATGGTGAGGAGGGGTAGGTTTGCACACTCTTAACGAGTCATCTATGTTGATAGACTCTCAGTCATTGATTGTGATCAGCCAGCTCCCTGGCACCCAAATAATTGCATGAAACACAAAAACATTCCTCTTAAGATTTTGTAACGTACAGTAAAATACCTAAAAAGTAAAGTAGCATTGAGAATGAGCAATTATTCTGAGTGGTGGTAAATAGATGTGGACATTCTCTGTCACCGTCTTCTTGAAATCATATTTCTAGACCCGTGCTGTCTTGTTTGTAGCTTTCAGTTTGTGGTTTTCCAGTGTCATTTGTAGAGTTTTCAGATTCTGGGTTTGTGGTGTGCTTTCTCTTTCTCGATTTTTGTTAAAATAAACTGCTCATTTAAAAGCGCTGTGCAGAGGTAAAAATTGAATGCAGTTAAAACCAGTTTTTAGGTCTCAGGCTAGAGCAAGCATGCGCTGTCTCTTCGAGACATGTTGTTTACATTTAGAGGGCTACAGCCTGCACCTAGATTACCATTTGTCACTTCCACATCGCCCTCATATCCTTCGTTCCCATTTGTCATGGAATGCATGCGTCATGCCTCTCCTTGTGTTTGGCCCTTCCCTAGAGCATGGGCCAAATACTTGTGTCCATCAACTGCTCACGTTTTTTTGAGTTACTTTTTTAATAGTGTTTAAGCACTTCAAACAAGTGCTTATGCTTTCACTCACTCCTTTCCCTTGCCACCTGCCCATCATTTGTGTTCCTTCTTTTACCCTCCAACCCCATCTGCTTCTTTTCTGTCTCACCCGCCTGCCCCAGCTGTTTTTTTCTTTCCTCCTAAGCTGATATGCAGTGAAACAGAGTTTTTCAATATTGCAGTAGTTTTCCTGGAACACAAATTTTATGCGAAGAAAAAACGTACACAAAATAAATGTTTTATTAGCAAAATACCTACATGTAAAGCAGCTGCTAAGCATGTGAAACCTGGATAGTTGGGGTTTTCTACTTGTTCCTGCAGTGGGAGAAATGGGCCCTGGGCTGGAAAAGTATTTTTTCTCTTTTCAAAACAAATTGGCTTCACAATAAAAAGGAACATGTACTTCATCGCAATAATTCTCCCAGTACCTCATGGCACTGCTGCCTATCCCTCCTCATTACAATACTGTCCCTCCCTTTTCATTACACTACTGCTCCTCCATCTTTATGGCACTTCTTCTCCCCCTTTCTCCACGTGCTTCTTCATTTCATTGCACTTTACCCAACTCCACCCCACTACAACCTGGCCCAATCTACTCACATCCACCCAACTTAATCTATCCTCATCTAACCAACTCCAACCTGTCCCACTCTACCCCACTCAATCCATCTAATCTACCCCACTCCAATGTACCCCAATCTACCCCACTACAATCTTCTCCAAACCAATCTAACCAACACAGGTCTACTCCCATCTACCCCACCCAAATATCAAATCTACCCCAATCCAACTGCTACATTCTATCCGAACTACCCCACTCTAATCTACCCCAACTGCCATACTGAAATCTACCCCAATCCAATCTACCACAATGTAAGCCACTCCAATCTACTCCTCCAATACCTATCCCACCCAACCTACCCTCCAGTCCACCCCACTCTACCCAAATATCAAATCTACACCAATCCAACTGCTACATTCTACCCAAACTACCCCACTCCAATCTGCCGTGCTGAAATCTACCCCAATCCAATCTACCTCAATCTAAGCCACTCCAGTCCACCCCACCAATACCTATCCTGCCCATCCTACCCCACTCCAATCTACCCCAATCTCTCCCAGTCTACCCAACTCTAATCTACCCCACTATAATCTACCATACCCAATCTACCCACACCAATCTACCCCACCCCAATCAACCACAATGTTCCCCAATCTATACCACCCCAATCTATCCACCCCAATTTACCTCATTCTGCCCACCCCATTCTACTACTCCATAATCTTCCCACACCAATCTACCCCAACCTACTTCTCTCTAGTCTTCCCCAATCTACACCACCCAGTCTTCCCCATACCAATCTATCCCATCCCAATCTATTGCACCCCATCTATCGCACCCCAATGTGCCCCACCCCAATCTACCAGACTCCTGTCTACCCCACACCCATCTACCCAGCACCAATCTACCCCACCTAACCTAGCTCAGTCTACCCCATCTCTCTCACTCAATCTACCCCACTCAAATGTACCCAATCTAATTTACTTCAACCTACCCCTCTCCAATCTACCATACTCCAATCTACCTCGCCTCAATCTACCCCACCCAATTTACCCCAATCTAATCTACCCCACCCAGTCTACTCCATTCCAATCTGCCCCACTCCAATTCACCACAATTAAATCTACCACATTCTACTCCAGTCTACTCCTCAGCAGTCTACCCCACTCAAATCTGGCACAGTCTACACCAATCCAATTTACCCCAATGTACCCTACTCCAGTCTACTTCCATAAACCCCAATGTTCCCCACTCTACCTACTCCAATCTACCCTCCTCCAGTCTACCACAACCTACCCCACTCCAGGTTACCCCACTCCTATCTCCCTGACTTCAATATACCCCACTCCTACCTACCCCACCCCAATCTACGCTACCCCGCCTACCACACTCCAATCTACCCCGCCCCAATCTACCCTAAGCTACCCCAATGTACCACACTCAATCTACCCCACCCATCTACCCCATCTACAATTTCCCAGTCTACCCCACTCAAGTTTTCTCTACTCCAGCCTATCCCACTCCTGCTACATCACTCCAATCTACCCCATCCAGCCTAACCCACTCCAGTCCAACCCATCTACCTCAAACCAATCTACCCTCTCTATCCCACTCCAATGTACCCCAACTGACCCCACTCCAATTTACCCAATCTACCTCACTTCAATCTTTCCCACTGCGCCTCACCCCAAACTACCCACCCCAATCTACCCCACCCAGCCCCAATTTGCCCAGTCTACACCACCACAATCTACCCACAAAAATTCACCTCAATCTGCCTACCCTAATATGCCCACCCCAACCTACCCCACTCCAAAGGGAGTGTCGGTATGGGAGCAGGGTGTGCAGTGTTCCTGTGAGTGTAGGATGAGTGGGTGTGTATGAGCCATAGTTCAGGGTTCATATTGTCTGAGCCTACAGTGGGGGATTGTCTGAATGCAAGTTGAGAGGTGTGCCTTTTTTTATTTTGGAGTTTTATGTAGTGCAAACTAGACCCGAGAAATCGGGTATCAGAGCGCTTTACATGAGCACCAGTTTCGTTACAGAAGGACACATTCATTTTGGTTAGGCATAGGGAGATTAAGTGATTTGCCCAGAATCACAGGATGTAGAGCGTCGTTGCCAAGACTCAAACTCTGTTATCCAGCTTCGAGGTCGACCAATCTAGCCTTAAGACTACATCCTCTTGTGAATTCAGGATGAGCGGTGCCTCTGGGAGCGCAGGATGGTTAGTGTGCCTCTGTGAGTGTAAGGTCCAGCACATTAAAGCCTGATCCATTGGAATTGCCAGTGCTTGTTGGTTGTGTTTTTAGACAGAAATTTCAAGCAGAAAAAACCCTCCATGTCAACAGAGATCCTGAAGCCCAGCACTGGCGAAACTCACCTACCCGCATTACTGTCATGCACTTTGCGAAGAGGATGTAGTGTGAAGGGATCAAACAGCCACTTATGCCAGATTTCTGTTTTGGTAGATGCACAAGACTACTAGTCCCACAAACAAAATGAACAGCTAAAAAGCAGCAAAGAGTGCTGTGTCTTTACTGGTTAACTACCAGAATACCGGAAATGGAGCAGTTCTGGCCAGTCTTACCTTCCAACACCACTTAGCAGGCTCTAGCAACCACGTAGTGTTCCCAAAATCCCTAAAAAAGATAAGATTTTTCAATGTAATGGGCATCGCAATTGCTAGATTTTAAGCTATTGGCATCGTAAATGATAATGCCTTATATTTATGTGTTTTTCAAAGCAACACATATATAAAAGGCCTTGTCATTACTAATTCTAAAAGCTCAAACTCTTGTATATGCGAGACCACGTTAATGGTGGCCGCTCCCCTTTCTTTAGACGCTGCTTACCATATTCAGGTTCCAGTGAGCAGTGTCTAAAGAAAGGTGCACTGCCAACATTAAAGTGAAAGCGCTTATGGGGCGCTTTTACACAGCGTGTAAAAATAAATATAGAAAGCTTTTTTTTGCGCGGCTGGTAAAGTGAAAACAGTCGCGCTGTAAATTTAAAAAATAAGCACAGCTGCTAAAGTGAAAGCGTACCATACTGTAAATTAAATAATTAAATAAGCATGCCTGCTAAAGTTAAAGCTGACCGCGCTGCAAATTAAAAAAATACATGACTAATGACAATATAAAATGTGGTGGCGTTCAGCGACGTCTTGGGTGGAATAGGGAAGATCATTAAAGAAAATAGTGCTCACCAACTAGATAAAGCAGACCATGTAACATCACAAGTAAAAAGTCCAGTCATGGGAGGTTACAAATTCAGACAAGGTGGTACCAAGGAGGGAGTACTAAGCCTATTCAAGAATAAAAAGCATCGATTTTGAAAGGACAGTAAAGGAGCCAATTGAAAAGATGGGCGGAGCTTCTATGCCATACCTCAATACAGCATGCATCGCAGAGCAGCACATGCACTGCCCAGGCTCGACCTAAAAAAGTACATGGCAATGGGAAACATGCACAGGCAACAAATAAGTAAACTGCAATCACAGTAGTCAAAAATATTAATCACAACTACAACACACATTGCTCTCACGCCTCCGCAGGACTCTTATGACAACTTGACTCCTGAACTAGGTTTCACTGAAGAGCTGCCGGGCTCCATGATACAAGAGCCTGGACGGGATCCACAGATAACATGACATACAGAGCCATAACAGAGAACACACACAGTGAAGGCAAGAGGTAGCCAACAATGCTGTTCTGAAACAGACCATTGCAAATGTAAAACCTAAGATAAATGTAAAACCCTGAACTCTCCCTTGCCCGTAGACCAGAAAAGCCACACCTTTGAGACCTATTAAAAACATGTCTGCCCAAAGGGAAATATAGAACAAAGGAGCACCAGGGAAGTTTACAAGTTCCTTTTATTGCAGCAAGACTGAAGTTTTACAATTAGAGTGCACGCTTGGGTTGAAACTGAATTACAGTCTTGAATTTTATCGGGTGAAAGGAAGTAGAGAGATGTAATTGAGATGGTATTCGAAAGGGCAAATTGTTTTTTTTCCGTACACATTCTTTTTATACTGCTCAGTTTATGCGTTTATGTTACATTACTCATAGTTACGTTTTTGAGAAATGCAGTGCCCACAGTCACATGGGTTTGGATCCAGTGCGTGCAGAAACTGAGATTAGAACCATTCCCTTTGGATTGTGTGGGCATCAACCCATCCAATGGGCCACATGTCATTGCATTGAAAGGAAAAGAGAACCTGACCATGCTCCATGGCACTCACGCTTAAAAGCATCTCCCACTATACAGGCACCTATGGCACATTGGAAAATGCTTTCTGATACACCAAAATCCTACAGCAATTCTCTAGGTCCAAAATGCAAAGCTTGACTCACTTGAGCAGAAGAACTGTGTGCTCTTGACAACCACCTGGATAGGGAAAGCATACGTCCCAGTGTAGCCAGGGACGCGGTTTGGGATAACAAGCCCTTACAAACGGGCAGTTGTAACGTGGGTCTGAAATACATATTTGACAGAAGGATGAGGTAAACTCATGCAACTATTGGGACGTAAATCCTGCCCAAATGTCTGAAAAGATAAACTGAACATTCGACTTGCTTCAAGGGAAAGAATAACCACATTTTCTTGCCACTCTCAGGTGATGCAAGACTGTTAATCCCACCACCTGCCCCGGCATGGTCACTAAAATAGTTAATCTCTCAACCTTAGATAGGACTCCGATGGGTAGCATCATTCAGTATAGTAACCTCATTAAAGTCAACTAAAACAATTGAACCACTCTTTAAATTCTCCAACATCTCAATTTAAGACTGTATTCTAGAAAACTGCTGACCAGCTACATTCATTGAGATGGCTGACACAATCGTGCTGTGTTGCCATTACTCGAGGTATTCCTGTAAATGCACTATCTCCCAGTGGAGGCTCCTCCGCTATGGCGGAGGATAGTCGCCCCACTACTTTTAAAATGATAATAACTGAATGTTATTATTATTTTATTTGTAATGTAAGCTTAACTTGTATAGCGCACTGTCTCCCAACGGGTATCCTGGCGCTAAGAGTTATCTTGTTGTCATAGTACGTGAAGAAGGCCAACCCCAAGACAAGACAGACAAAAACAAAGAAGGGAGTCCGTCAAAAGCGGGTCAGTAACAGTAGATCTGTATATTACTCTAGCCTCTGGAACAACCAGGTTTTCAACTTCCTCCTGAATTGCATTAGATTCTCACTTTGCCTAATATCAGTTGTGAGGCCGCAGAACTGAAGACTCTCCCTCCGGTCCTGGATCCTCCTGCTTTGCGGCCGGGGCGGGAAGGACTGCTCTGCTCTCATAACAGGGCAGGGCTAGGAGTGGTTTGTCCACACCAAGTGCCCATGAATGCTTGGCAGGCCCTTTTGGGCTGGCCAAACATTCATGCGCTCTGTGCATGTTTTCCACGCATGCTGCATTACAGACTGAGTGGAGAACCCCCCCAGGCTCCCGTTCCCTGGCTGAGTGCCGAGCCATGGCACTCGGACCAATCACAACTATTCCTGGTTTCTGTCCCGGCCGAGTCCTGACACGGAGGAGAGGCTGGAGAGACACGGCAGTGATAAGGTAAGGTTTCTTTTTTTACATCCCGCCTCGCTCTCTTCCTACCACTACCGATCTGTGCCGGCCACCACTATTATCTCCTGGTCCTGGTGCTGACTCTTTCAATAAATGGCAATGCCGCTGATCGGTAGTAGAATTGACCAAAGGATCTAACAAAGTTGTTTCTCTGGAAACCCTATATTATTGTAATGATATCCAAAGGTACCACTGTCACAGACTGCTCAGGATGTAGTGCGTAGGCTCTCCATTTTTGGGTTAATGCTTTTCTTTTTATGACTTGATGTTGTAAGGTCGAACGGCGAGCACCTGATGGGCCCTTTATTGAACGCTGATAAAACCTGTGCCTAACTATCTGCCTATTTATCTGTTTGTCTGTCTGTCTGTCTATAGGTGTTCAAATACCAAACAATCACTAAAATTCTCCAGTTACAGTTTACTGAACACATACATTGCGGCCTGGCCTTGCACTGCTTATGATCTCACTTACTACATCATTCATGACCTGTTAAATAACATAATTGATTACTTCACTGATGACATTATCAAATAGTTTTGTAAAAACTCTTGATCATTTTAGAAAAAATAAAGTAGGTGGGAAAGGATCCATAAACATATTCAACATGTATTGACTTTATGTATATGTGTTCATGTACAAAATAAAAGCAGTGTAGTACTGAAAATGCATCTGATTCTGAATTATAAAAATTAAATGGTGCACGATTTAACTACCATGGACGATTTAGGTGCATTTATACAAGGTAGAGATTGAGAAGCGCTAGTGTGATTTGCAGATGTATGCTTCTAATAAGTTGTGCTTTAATTCAAAGGCCTGTTGCCAAAACGTGCGAAAAACAAAAGCATCTCTTTACAGTGCATTATTCACCTGTGAATTTCTGTGCACATATTAATGTTAAAGAGTTCTCGTGCCCTGCTATCCATAATTACTATATAACCTGGAGATTTAACCAGTGCAGATATTTATTTTCATAAAGTCAGTGAAAATTCAGAGACATTATACATTGTTGTAGAATGTATAGTCTACGGGTGACTCGCAGTATGATTGTCAGCATTGTTAACATGGAGTACGCCGTTCTGCTCATTTCAGGAATATGTGAAGGATAATTTTATATACTACTGAGGGTTGTCCATAAGGCCTGGTTGTGCATCGTTTATCACTGGCTAGTGTATATATGTGAAGCCGTTCACTTAGTATTATGTCAGATGAGGTACTTCCATATACAACAACCGACCTGTTCACACGGTGATTTTCCTCCTCAGATCCCCCACCCAACTATTATAATGTCTGTCGGGGCTGCGGTTAGAGTTATACCGTCTATACGTTACGGATCTGGGTCACCACTTTCAAATGATTTAAAATTAGACTGTTGCGTTGTGTTCGACCAATGTCATCCCCCATCAATCCCTCCCCTCGTGTGAAGAGAGTCCTTCAGGTGAGAAAGAAGGGAAAGAAAAATGTGTGAAAAGGGGTGGTGGAGCTTCACGGGAGTAACATCATGGGGGTGAGCAAGATGGTACTCGCCTGCTACCTCAGGTTCTCATCAGCAACCACCGATCCCAAACAAAAATTGTGAAAGTGCAAAAAGGGAAAAAAAAAGAAATGAACACTGGTGCTAGGATGTCAAAACCTGCCTGTACATCAGTGAAAATCCGATGTGCCACAGGATCTAACCCACATTAAGGACTACAGAGCCTGGATCTTAGCTCTGCCTGTCCTGATTAAAACCGAGCTAGACCACACTGGCTAATGGACCTTTATTCAGAGCTGTGTGTCTGCTCATTAAAAGCCAACATGTTTCATTGCCCAAAGATAACTCACTGCAATTTCTTCAGGGCGTGGGTCTGTCACTCCACCCTGCACCAATTATTTTGTATTTGTTAGTGTTCCGGGATGAAGCCCATTGCGGGCATACCTGTACCCTCGTGCATGTGTGAGTATGTGCTTGGTCACTGTCTCACTGGCTGTCACGTATACTGCCACCGTCAGTCGTGACCTCGTTGGTGTAAAACAGTGTCTCATCACTGTTCGGATGAGGTACTTAACTGACCCATCTCATTAAGGAGAACAATAGTCAAACATTGCTCTTGAACTGTATTGAAGGTATAATACATTGCTCATCTCATTAATATCTACAGTCATTACGTTTCTTACAGACCTCAATACCAGTAAAGAGTAGATATCTACTTAATGTAGTTGATTTCACATATTTCATATTCTGTTCTGCTAATTGAGAAAAGTTTTTTTACAGAAAACAAGGAAAGTGGCGTCCTTTATGGATGACCAGCCCTTGTGTTCCTGGCACTGATTTTGCCCCTCTGAGACCAGGGGTCGCAACGGCAGTGGCTTGGGTCGCAAAGGGCAAGCCAGGGGTCGCAGCTGTGACCTCTAATGACGTTCACAAAGGCAAGCCATCCACTAAGAATCCAGTAATTGAGTGACAATAAAGTTCTTGGTAAGCTGACAATAGATTGCTTTCCAACAGACAGCTGCGCAAAGTGGTAGACTCGACCTACCAGCATCACTAACGTTTGCTTTTTTGTAAAACTAAAATGGGTGTCCAAGCGGTAAAGCCCTGTAACTTTATACCTGAATTAAGACTAAACTGTGCCAAATTAATTCTGAAAAATTCCAAAGGTCATTGTTATTCCTCATTGCTTGCCGTTGGTTCTGCTGTGTGATGGGTGGTTGACACTTGAGTGTCGACCTCAGGTTGCAAAGATATTTACATTTAGATCCATATTAAATGATGATTTGTCGGGAAGGGATCATCAGTTTTGGAAGTTAGTCTGACGCAAACGGGGGCCCCCACTGTTGTGTTCCATGCAAAGTAAAGTAGACACTCTGTGTCTCTGCTATTTATTATGAAGTAATGTGCGGGGGGGGGGGGTAGAATCAATGTCTTAACGCATCCTTGAAGTCTGAACAAGTTTATGAAAGCAGAAGTACATAAAAACAAGTCCTCGGTGAGACTGCTTTTTCCCTCCTGAGATAATGTGCAATGTAATGTTAATTCCCTCCCTAATTTGCCAACCTTTATACGTTTTTAGCTTATGAACAGCATTGGAAAAGACACACGACAGAAACCAAAACTCCAAACATTTAGAGCTTTAGCAGGTGTCGTCTATCCTCCCGAAAAGAAAGGAGAAGACTTCGAAAAGATACAGATAATTTACAGTTCTCAGACGCTGAGTTAGTCATTTGTGAATCCTAATTTACAAGTACCAGTACAAAAAGGAGGCTGACTAAGTCAGAAGCGCAAGTACAATGCATGCTTATTGTAACCTGCGCAAACAGATGAGGGACGGAATGCTGAACAAATCAAACATTCGTCCACTGTCAAGAGATGTGGGTTAAATCCATTCTTCTTTTGCACCCCCAGTTTGGACCCAGCCTTATGTAAATCAGTCTTGACCCTGCTTCTCATGTGAACAGTTCAGCATGAACTGCCAAGCCAGGTCCTCCCTGGACCGGAAACAGTCATCTTGGGACAGGTTTTGGGGCATCACCCTCTATCAGCCAGGCTAGCTTGAACCCATTGGCACAGTGAGCAAGGGACCCACTTCTAGGCACACCCTTCCCACTTAGAGCGAAAAATGCTGCACAAACAGACGATGGATGGGATGCTGAGTAATCCGTGCATTCAAAATGGTTAAACAACAATGTGTTTTCATTAAATGCAAATTGAATCAGCATCAATCATACAATGAAACAAGTTCATAACAGGAACCTCCACGCCCTAAAAGAGCCTGTAGAACCAGCAGTTAGTAGGACGGCATAGTATCAGAGGGTTAGGCAGCAGTCTGCGACAGGATGCTGAGAGATGTCTTTTCCTGCATTCAGCAAAAGTGTTCAGCTGTCTATTGCAAAATAAGGGGAGGCTAATTATCAATCTTGGACCTAGACTAACTACTTTCATTACAGCATCGATATTTCTTGTTGCTGTTACTAATTATTCAGTCTGTAGTAGTGAAGATGACATAATTGAGAATGTTTCAGCTTTCCGCAATCTACCTCAGTGGTGTTATAGGTGCTCATTTCTTCTACAAGGGGTCTTGGGCTGGTAACAGTTTTGAGAGCAATATCTGCAGTACGCATTGAGAAAATCTTAATACAATTGCTTTTTTGTTTTTATGTGACTGCGAAGGAACAAATGATTGCTGCAGCCCGGGCCGCAGAAGAGGAGCAAAGGCGTATTCAGACCCAACAGGAACTGCAAGAGAGGTTCAACCAGGAGCTGGAAAGACAGCAGCAGGTAAAATAAACCACTACACACAGACGTTGGTTGTAAAGATGATCAGTTTCAATGCACATTTATCTCAATGAAGTGAATCAAAAGTTGAGCCAAACAAATGTTACCGGGGGCAGGTCATATGAGTACCAAATCTACTCTTTTGTTTTGTTTTGCTAACCCAAACCATATTGTTCATTGCCTGTGCCTCACATTTGTTTGCCTCTCACATCTCAACAACATCCTATTTAGAGAGGAAGATCAGAGATGGGCAAGGTGAGGGGGCTCTTCTGCACTTCAATATGTCAGATCATGTCAGCAGTCCACAAGCACCCAAGAGGCACAGTATCATGCATAGCTTACACCTGCCCCTCTAGAGAGCAAGATACCTTCACAGGTAGGGCCCATCACCCTACGTGTATCCTGACCCTGGTCTCCTCAGTCAGAAGGCACTAATGGCAGAAGTAACTAGACTGGAGCTTGGGGAGGTTACTGCTGCTGCACTGGGAAAGGTAACTGTGCATGATATAGGGAGGTTTCACTGGTGATCTGAGGTTAATGCTGAGGAAGGCATTGAGGGGAAGCACTATGCAACACCGACTTATCCAGCAGATAGGGAAGCTCAACCTGGCATTGGGGCTATCGCTATGCATGGGAATTCTGCACTGGGCAGTAGAGCCTTTACCAATAAACGAGTAGGCTGTACTGTAGTATTGCATGCTTTCTGTGTGCATTGATGTGGTTGCTCATTAGTCATTCAAGGCTTTGCCATTTGACACAATATAATGCATGTGAGGCTTATGGACATTTATGGATAAAACGCTGTGCACTTTGAGGCTTCACAGGGTATTTGAGACTAAGCCTGACCACATTATGCCTATAGATCTGCATGTGTTTGTTGTGGAGGGGCATCGAATGGGAGTATTGTTTATCATATGTAAATGGATTTCTGAAGTATCAGTTCACTGATTAGTTTAGCTGTTGCATTCGGTCAGCAGAGAAAAAAGTTGATTGGTAGAAGTTCATGTAGTGGTTAATATATGCTGGTCTTTGATCGTGAAGACCTTTATAGGTGTGGATCAGCATCTTTGTTGTACGTGTGTAGGCAAGCCTGATTGCTGAATCCCATATTCACCAGGTACTTCCTAATATACACTGTTCACATTACAATCTATTCTTCACTTGTTTGTTCCCAATCCATTTGGAGTTGAGAATTCTGATTATATTATATCTTAGTTAATTCTGTTGCATATGACGCCTGTTTTGCAATGTTTTCAATTTCATTATTTGTGTAGTGGTTGTGAATGTGTTAAGAAACTTGCTCTGCTCTGCCTTATTGACTTTCTCCATCTTTTCAACCTGCTAGAAATAGGCACTCAGTTGCTGCCTTTCATGCTGTTTTCCGATGTAGGGCTTTAATTTTCATTGGTCAGAGATTGTGAAATTATGCTGTGTCATCTATTCGTCTCTTGTGATTATTGGTTGCATATAAAAAGGTTTCAAGATAATATACTTAACTTAGTTTATCCTCATGTAATGCTTAGTTATTGTTTACATTTGGTATTTTCTGTTGCCTTGATCGTGTTTTATGATTTTCTTTTCTGTGTCCCGGGCTGCAGAAATTCCTTTTTATACTGGCACTGTATACATTGAAAACTAGAACTGCATATCACAGAAGTGTGCTATGTAATGTATCGGTGGTAACTACATTAAAGAGTTGCAATTACTTTATTGCTTTTTTAAATTTATTTTTGCCCGTAGGTATTTATTTACCTATTACATAGGTACAGTATTTATGTATCACTCCTGACCTTATCTCAGTAGGCTAAATAGAAATGTAAGCGCTAAACAAAGGGGAGGATCTTTGTATTGTTTAAGCTGTTTTAAAACTGCGTTTGATTTTAAAAACTTACTGCACATCGCACATTGCACGGGCTGTGTTGAGCACCAGGCTTGGTGGCGAATTTGTCTAGAAGCCATTACAGTTGGTGTTCTAGTTGTTTTTCCTGGATCAGTACTTAACGAGCCTGATGACGTGGACATGCGGTCTGTCCTGACCTCATCTCAGTAGCCTGAATACAAATGTAACTGCTCAACAAAGGGAGGATTTTAGTATTATTTGAAGTGTTTTAAAACTGTTTTATTTTCAAAAAACGAACCACATGTCACATTTTGCGCTGGCTGTGTTGAGCGCCAGGTTTGGGGGTGAAGATGAGTATTTGCTATTACAGTTAGTGTTCTGTTTGTTTTTCCTGGCTCATTACTTAACAAGCCCTATAAGCACCTGTCCATGTCCGGATGGGTCCAGAACCCCTGCCCATCCACCATGCACCCCGATAGTTTATTTGAAGGAAGAACTATATCGGCTACAACAACCGCTAGGTAAGAACTGCACACACAGCCTAAATCCCAAAGGTGCTTCATCTATAGTTAAACACACATGTAAATTCTGTAATAAACACTTAGGGAGTTCAGAGAAAATAACACCAAAGGTCAAAGCTACACAAGATAAAGAAGAAAAACCAAAGTGAAGTCTTACTTAATCAATTGTAGGTCCAGACATAAAACAGAACGTTTTACTTTTCTTAAGGAAATCCAGTCAGACCTGTTATTTCTAACGGAAACCTGGCTGAAAGAAGATTCCACAGCAGATAATATGGTTACCCTCCCACAGAACTATACAATAGTACATGCTGACTGATAAAACAAAGTAGGAAGTAAGGAGGCCATCGTTATTAAGAAAGATTTGAATGGTAAATTCTCCTCCAGTCCCATCTCTGGGTGTGAAAATATCACATTTCTCTCTCAAACATGATGTTAATATATCGCCTCCCCCACAAAGTCCTTCCCTATTACTACAGGCCCTGCCTGAACTAGTGGCAGAACAAAGCATACAAAAGGCACATTTTATAGTATTGGGAGATCTAAACCTACACTTTGAAAATACGAAGATCACCAATGTAAACAATTTAATTCAGTACCTCAAGACTATTCAGCTTACCCCAAGAGCGATGTTGCCGACACACAAAAAAGGACTTCTACTTGATCACTTAACTGACTTAAGACCAGCATCTTCCCTTCCCCTGTACTGGTTGGACCGCTATTTGATCCCTTTCCATCTCAATAAACAAGGAATTAAACCATCGCACACTCAGCAGCCCAAGCCTCGTCGAAGCTAGGCAAAATTAGATACTGATATTTGGGAATCTATCCTGACCAGTTTGGTCCCGATCACAACAGAAGGGATAGCTGAAATACACTCCACATTTGAAAAATCGAAAACTCGCTAGAACAGCTAATCCCTAAGAGAGTACAGAAAAACAGCCATACTCGAGCGAGTGCCCCATGGTTCTCAGAAGAACTTTTAAGCCTGAAAACGGAATGCAGGACGAAAGGAAGAAGCTGGGGTAAACACTCATTATGCCATTTTAAAGGCTAAGGTCTTCTTCATAAGTGCGAAGATTGAAAATGCAGCTAATTCAACAAAGGAGCTCTTTAAAGTTGTCAACACATTCATGAAGTCGCCCACGTCTCAAGCAAGCCCGATAGCCTCTAACGATAGATGTTATATGCTAACAACTTACTTTAAAGGAAAAAAATCTATAAAATCAGTGCTTCTCTGCCTAAGGTCGGGCCCGAAATCACTAATGCCACTTTAACCTGCCAAACACAGATGAGGGAGAATCTTTCAACTTTTACCAAAATCAAAACAGAGGATATAAACATTCTTACCTCAATCAAATCAGGATCTCCTCTGGACGCAGCACCTCATAATATTCTCCTTTAAAGCATAAACTCAATTTTTCCTGTCATGGCCAAAATACTAACTCACTCAGAGACAGGCAAAGTGCCACCTTGTCATGGAAACATGCTATGCTGAAACCGCTCTTGAAATAGCCATCCCTAGATCTCTCACTACCTGAAAGTTGCAACCCAGTCTCACTTCTTCCATTTATTAATAAAGTTGTTGAGAAATTTGTGAATGAAAATCTCTCCACATTCCTAGAGGATCAGGGATTTTCATCCTTCACAAACAAGCTTTCGAGCGGGAAACAGCCTTGTTATCCATGACTGAAGAGCTTAAAAGTCATGTTAGATTCCAATGGCACAGCTGTGGTCGTTTTCTTGGACCTTAGTACTGCGTTTGACACAGTATCCCACCCTGTTCCCTTTAAAAGGATTGAGGAAGCAGGAATTAATGGCACAGCTGTCAAATGGTTAGCCTCATTCTTAGGAATAGACTCTTCCAAGTGAGCGAGGAGTCCTTTTGTTCCGATATCCTATCCTGGAATATAGGGTACCTGAGGGGTCCTCATTATGCCCCTCTCTGTTTAATGTCAATGTGCAGCCTTTGGCAAACATTATAACTGGCCATGGATTCTCAACAGTACTCAAATCATCATTCCCTAACATCAGATACATGAGTACTTTCCACCCAACTTAATGCCTAATAGACATCACTGACTGGATGTCCAGCAGTAATTTGAAACTCTGTGGAGGCAAAACAGAGGTCCTGGTAGTCGGTCAAAACCTCAGTGATCCGACTATCTAGGTGAAGTAACCCCTCTTAAAGCTGAAATAAAAAGTCTGAGCTTCTGGATTGACAGCCATCTCTCCATAGATGTCTTAGTAAGTAAACTTGCTGCCTCCTGTTTCAGCCTTCTCCGGACACTAAGGAAGATTTTGCTCTGCCTCCCCCACCACTCAAAGAACTGTGGTCCAAGGTCTTGTCCTGTCTCGTCTTGATTACGACAATTCAGTTTATCTGGGAAGCCCTCAATATGTGGTCAAGCGATTACCAATAGTACTGTTAAGATCCCTAAGTATCACTTGTTCTCCTCCTCTCTTGCAACCCTTCATTTAAGGGTCCCCTTTAAATCTCCCCCGTCCCGATTACCAATAGTACTGTTAATATCCCTAAGTGTCACTCGTTCTCCTCCTCTCTTGCAACCCTTCATTTAAGGGTCCCCTTTAAATCTCCCCCATCCCCTGTAAACCAGAGGCTGCTAACCCCCTACAGCCCCAAAAGGTCACTGCACTTTGCAGACTAGAAGCTTTTCTCAGTACCTTGAAGGTCCACACTGGTAACATTTTGGTGATTTAATGTTTGTGTTTCTTAAGACATGCACCTCTGGTGTTACTGTAAGTGGAAGTTTAAAAATATGCTTAATGTTTCTAGTTGCATTCATAAGATGATGGATCGCGATAAGCCTGTTTCTTTTTCAATTCCTTCCTTCCTTAGATTAGACTACAGATGGCACAGGAGGTTGCTGAAAAATCTTCTGAGCTGCAGCACAATTTGAATCGATTACGAGAACTTGAGGAAATGTATAAAGAACTTCAATCAGCCTTAGATGATGAAAAGCAAGCACGCCAGGATGAGGAAACTGTGAGAAGACTTCAGGCCAGGTATTATTTCACTAAATTCAAAAGTGGATTGAAAATGCCTATTGAATGGTTGCCCTCTGAACAGCTATTTTTACCACAACTTTGTATGTTCATGTACCCAGCTAATATGTTGGTCGCTGCTGCCTGAGGTTTTTTATGGTGCATTACACATTTTGTAATTGTATATTTATTTAAAATACAAAATACAAATACAAAGTCCTTCAATAATTTTCAAGAGGAGGGCTCTTTCCTCAGATTTAGGCAGTTAAGGTCATTATTATGCTTATGTGCCCCTTGTGTCTTGATATTTTCCTTCTTACTTCACTGACAGTAATCCAGTTCCTCTACAGAGAGTTTAAAATACCCTTGCTCAGTTTACTCACAGCATAGCTAGTCAAGTGTAGGTATCATACATGGGCCAATGGAGTTTAATGGTCCTTCAAGTGATTGGAATTGGGGATACATGGAGTGCTGTTGTAGGACTTATGCTTCTGGGAAGCGATGGATTATTTCTAATTCCTGTTGCATGATGTAGGGCTGTAAGGAAGGCAGTGACAGTATCTCTTTCATGTGCCCCCTTTCCACCCTTCAACTAAAACAAGCTAATCCTCATATTTTCTATTCCTAGTGCCCAATTTGCAAACATACTTTTGAAACTTGGAAAACTATGCATAGTTGGTTTCTGTAGATTTCTATAGATCGACAACTTTTGAGATTCAGTTACGTCTCCACGATACTTTATTGTTCTGACGTGAGAAAATAGGTTGTTGACTGTGAGGGAGGGGGGTAAAACCCTACTCAAGCAACAACAATAATTCCTATCTGGGTGAAGTATTTATGCAGCACTCACACAGTAACAAAGTGAAAACACAACAACAGAAAAAATCTTACACCAATCAAAAAGAAAGTAGTAATCTATAATTAATAAAATGAGACCACAATAACAAAAAGCAAATCCGTAGAACCAGAGTTATGTAGTTTAAAAGAATTTAGGCAAAATAGTTATTAGAAGCAAATAGCACCAATTACTGTTGTCTTGTTTCTCTGGACTGGGACAAAGTCTCAACCTCAGGTGACTGTGTTGGAGCGCAGACCCGCAACGGGTCAAAGTTTGCCCACTGAGATTGCAACTTGATTCCAAAAGACACAAGGTACTAAGCCAGCCTTGGCCTGTGCCAATATGCCTCGTGCTGGGTCGGTGCTGTCAATGCTGCCGATCAGGTGCTGTGATGCTGACTATGAGAGTCCTTATGCTGCTTTGGATCGATAAAGCTGCTGGTCCAGTGCGTTTTGCGGATCCTTGTGTCAAGATGTGTTACACTGGATCAGTGCTGGGGAGCCACAGATCGTGAGCTGCGATGAGAGGTCTGATGAGGTGCGGCGTGCTGTGTCCGTTCCGAGGAAGCACTGGTCTGAAGCTGCTGATGTGAGGACTTGCGTTGGGATGCATCGTACTGCGTTGGTTCCGATGAAGCAGACGGTCAGGAGCCTGTTGTGTTCCTGTAACTCAGAACAGGCGGCCAGTAGACTGACTTTTGGATATACTCTGTTAGTCCTGAGTTCAAGCAGCAAGACTCTGTTAGTCCTGAGTTCAAGCAGCAAGGCAGTCCTCTAGCATCAGGGCAGTCCACATGCATCAGGGCAGTTCTCAGGAGGTGGGGCAGTCCTCGGGAAGCTTGCTAGTCCTCCTTCTTGTAGAGTCTACAAGCCCAGCAGCGTTCGGAAGAGTGGGTCTCAGGCTCCAATATTTATACCAGGTACCAGCTTTAATGTGGAAGAAATATATAGACTCTCCTTCCCCCTACATCCTGTTCTGGAATTTCCTTTCTTCTCCTGCCCAGGCCTCAGAATGTTTTGGGTGACCAAAGGTTAGTATGAAGTTCATGGTGAGTGTAGGAGGCAGCTTCCATTGAAATGCAATTGTGGTTGGTGATAACTCTACCCCCACCTATCATGTCAGGAGGACCCATCCTATCCTCATTCAGTCCCCCTTTGTGACACGCCTAGTAATATGGCCCAGGAGATGGGCTACAGGCACCAAATGGTTGGGACAAAAGGCCAACTTGCTAAAAGTGGGATTTTCAGAATTGTGACTTCAAATTTGACTGTACCATAAAAGAGGATTTTAAATGACAATTTCTTTGGAGACCATACGTCATTTCTACCTGTTCCCAAGCAAAGGTTATCACTTATTAAAAGTAATAAGGTAGCCCAGTGTTATCCTGTGGCATATCTTTGCCTTGCAGTAGTGAAACAAATTAACACGTTTTACTCTACCAGGACATGTAAAACTTAAAAAGGGCATGCCCAATTCTTTTTAAAGCATGCACCCTGCCTTATGGAATGTTTAGTACCTATCCTACGGGTAACGTATATGTAATAAAAATGAAGGTTTTATCCTGGTGCATATTTTGACAGATCGAAATGGCAGTTTATAACTGTACACAGGCTGCAATGGCAGGCCTGAGACTTGTTTTAAAAGGCCTACTTAGGTGGGTGGCACAAGAACTGCTGTAGGTCCACTAGAAGCATTTCATTTTCAGGCACTGGGTACATGTAGATATACTTCACAAAGAACTTATAAGTACATTAAATGTGCCAATTGGGTGTAATCCAATTTTACCATGTTTGAAGGAATAAGCACAAGCACTTTAACAATGGTTAGCAGTGGTAAAGTGCTAAAGCCAACAAAAACGAATTTCACCAAAACATGAGGGGAGAAAGCAAAAGGTTTGGAGGAAGACCACCTTAAGGCTGTCAGGTCTAACACCTGCCAAGAAGACAGCCTAGCCACAGATTCCTGAGCATACACGTTTTGCAACCAAGAAAGGTTGAACAATGGTGTTTCTAAATGTATTCACATAACCTGGAATTCAGGATCAATCAAAATGGTAATGGTATCACTAAGAAATTGAGTTTCTTCATTTTCTTTATTCTTATAGCATTCGTAACTAATATAAATTGTGTTTAGGCTTAAGAGCAGGTTTGGTGAACATTTCAAGTTACACTAAGCTGCTGGAGGTAATAACAGAGTCCTTCTAGGAAAACAGGGTATTTTTTGCATTCAGAGGAACGTGTTGCAATTTTTTAGGGGAGCCTGTTCCATAACATAGGGACTTGATCTCAGAATCTTATAACATCCAGTGATGTACAATGGGAAGTAGGCTGGATAAGAAGGTGTTTTTCTTGGCAATGCAAAGTCTACGCAGGTATGTAACATACTATTTTATCTCCCAGTTACAC